>NC_048299.1:31866375-31954290 GCF_013100865.1 Trachemys scripta elegans
GGTGGGAGGGGGGGGGGGGGGGGGGGGGGGTGGGGGGGGGGGGGGGGGGGGGGGCGGGGGGGGGGGGGGGGGGGGGGGGGGCCCGCGGGGGGGGGGGGGGGGGGGGGGGGGGGCGCAAGGTGGAAGTTTCGCCTAGGGCGCGGAACATCCTTCCACCGGCCCTGGGTAAAGCTATGGAAAGAATGGTAATTGAACGATTAACAACAAAGCTAGAGAGAAATGGACTTATAGATGTACAAAGTGGGTTCAAGAGAGGAAGGAGTACAGTTGATCATGTAGTAAGAGTGACGATGGAAGCACTCTTCCAAAAAAGTATGAGAAATAAAGAATAGCTTTCCCAGATACTGAAAAAAACATGATACATTATGAAGAAAGAGCTTATTGCATAAAATAGCATGCATGGGCATAAAAGGAAGACTACATAGGTGTGTAATGCTCCCTCCCTCTCCTGGTCAGAGGGAGGCCACTCTGGCTAGTCCTGTGGTGTCAGGACTAGAGTCTGGAAGACAGGCAAAAGCCCCCAATAGGGCTTTTGCATTAAATAGTCAATACCAGGCTTTGGCCTGGACTGGGGTAGCTCAGGAAGTCAGCCCTTAACAGTCTATCAGGGCTGACTTGGGCCTGGGCAGAACTCAGGCAACCAGCACACACACAGTCTCTCAGGGCTGGCTTTAGCCTGGGCGGGGCTCAGGCAGCCAGGAAACACAGTCTTTAAGGTAAGTGGTAAGGGAGCTCCTGTCTTTGGGCTAGAGCCTCCTTGCACTGTGTAGGGGGTCAGCCACCCGGGGTGGAGTGGCAGGGGGATGCAGGCCCACCCTACTCCATCATGTCCCAGCCCAGGGCCCTGGCAGGGGCAGGATTGTCTGCCCCTGTGTCTGCGGGAATCCAGCTGCAAGACACCGATTGAGCTGCGCCAGGCTCTGCAGCCGGCTGCATCGTGACTGGCCCTGGGCTACTTTCTGCCTTCCCAGGGTTTGGTACCTGCGGCCTCCAGGCCTCTTCTGGCTCCTCGGGGTAGACTGCAGCAGGTACTCCGGGCCAGTCGCCATCCATGTCTGGGGATCGGGAACAGCCTGGCGCAGGTTCATCTCAGGGCCTCTGGAGAACAGGCCGAGCAGCCTCCTCCACTGTAGGCTCTCCCCCAACTGAGCTGCAGGGCCGGCCTCTTATACTTCCGGCCACGCCCTGGTCCTTCCAGCGAGGGGGGGTGGGGAGATCTAGGCTCTGCCCCTCCAAGGGGCATGTAATGTTCCCTTCCTCTCCTGCTCGGAGAGGGGCCACTCCGGCTCACTACAAGGTGGATAAAGGATTTTTTAAGTAAAAACCTATGCAGGTCAGGGTAGGGAAAGCCTACTTTAGCATATATACAATCACCAAATGGCACTCCACAGCGGAGCATCATCAGCCCTACCTTATTCAATGTAATGATAACCAATCTCCTGAGAAGAATGATGGCAGGAATAGGCATTTCCTCATTTGCAAATGAGTGTGCCATATGAGCTGAAAACAGAAACCAGGAGAACCAAATTAATGAAGTACTTAGGAAGAGTGCAGAATGGGGAAATGTGCAGCTTTCAATTTTCAGTTCTCAAAACTAAAGGAATGATATTCACTAAAAGGAAGATAGATTATAAACTGGTTCTATATGGGCAGTAAATCGGCATAGTTAAAAGGTACAGATTCTTGGGTTTGACATTTGATAGCAAGCTAACACGGACAGATCACATTGAAAAACGTACCTAAGGAAGCCAGACTCAATGCAAGCCCAAGCATTACACACTGCATGTAATGCCCTCATCAGGCCCTCTTTGGGTTGTGCTGGTGAAATGCCTGCAGCGTTAAGAACAAAATTATTGGACTGTGATAGAACAGGGTTCCCTCCCCCTAGGTTCCTTACTGCAAACAGTCCTCAGACAGAACTCATGGCAAGTTCAAACACCACGTGCTTTATTTACTGTGTGAATATAACAGAACAAGTTCCCCACAACTCAACGTTCTGACATTCTTCCTAGACACAGGGTCAGAGGGGGCAGAGATCTCACCTCCCTAAGATCCTGGGCTTCTCTAACCCTCCTTCCAACTTACCCCTCTTCCTGTTCTTCTTTTAGCTGTCCTCAGCTGATGAGCCAAGCCACATTGTTAATTGGTTAATTGTTCAGTCCTTAAGGATGAAGTACCCAGAGTGGCGAGTCAGTCTAAAGGTACTCACGTTCTGTCACATGGATTTAACCTTTTGGACAAAACTCATAGGAAATAGGGAAGATAGAAACACGAGACATATATGAAGAATGCTGGGAATTCTTTGGAGAATCCGAGGGGAAAAGTAAAAAATACCTCATGTTAATAGGATTAAAGTATGGGCAAAGGAGCTAAGAGAAAAGAAAGATCTAAAAGAAATTAGCATATACAGCCATAGGAAAATGCATTATAGGTGGAAAATCACACACACACACACCAGCACCATATACATGTGAAACTATACAATGAAATTAAAAGGGGGAAAGCAGAGCTAAATGTATTCAGTGTATATGTGATAAATGGAGCAAACACTGCCAAATATTTATGGATGAGTCTAAAGATGAGGAAACCGGGAGAGCGGAGAAAGCATTCTGCATCCCAACACTTGGAATAAAGAAATCTATTAGACCGTTAGCAATTAAGACAGCCACATTACAGGGATAATGTTGGCATTATATTGGATCCTGGACATATGATCTGCCTCTGTTGTCATCTTGTCAGATTCACTATCAGCACTACTGGCTATCAAAAATGGGAATTCAGAGAGCAGAAAGAACATAATTAATGAAATATTGTTACTAATGACAGAACCAGCATATATGGGAGTAAACATTGAAATAGCCTGGATCCCAGGGCATGCTGAGACAGCAGGAAACCATGTGGCAGACTAAGTAGCAAAAATGCTGTAAAAATGCAAAAAATTGATAGAGGGAGCTCTAAATAAACAGTTTAAAAACCTGGTTAAAAGTGAACTAAGAGAGAGTGGCAGGAAGAATGGACAAAAGAAACAAGGAGGGGAAAGATTTCATGAAATATGCCCTAGAATCATAAATGCTGACATACTGAAAGAATCTGAGAGGAAATGTGAGGTAGCTGTTCTCCAAATACTTACTGGACACTGTGGCTTAAACAACAATTTGGTCTTAATTAGGATGACCAGACAGCAAGTGTGAAAAATTGGGACAGGGGGTGGGGATAATAGGAGCCTATATAAGAAAAAGACCCAAAAATCAGGACTGTCCCTATAAAATCGGGACATCTGGTCATCCTATTCTTAATTAATAATACAAAGATGGGCTGTGTGAGAAATGGAAGGTCAAAGAAATGGTTGATCACATCCTCTGGGAGTGTAAAGAATGTAACATTGGTAGGGAGATTTTATATGACAAACTCAGGCACCTAAAAGTGACAAAATTTGCCCTAAAACACCTACTAAGAGCATCAGAAAAATGGGACACAACTAAGAAAGCAATATTACAATTCTTTAAAAACACTGGGAAAAGAGAGAGTCTCTAACTATATATTCATGAAATCTAGCACTTGATGGTTATGGACTCAGAATGTGAGTCTGTTATGCCATAAAACAGAAGAAGAAGAAATGCTCAGGGGTCAGAGACTGACAGGAGTGAGCAGGTGGTAGGTATAGCACCTGGGGGTAGCTAGATATAGTCCTGGGGGTTCGGGCTGAGACTCCAGCCAGCGGCGTGACCTGCCAAAGCAGGAATGGCCGGGGTAGGAAGACTGGGAGAAGGAAGAGAACCTTTTGTTTGGAAAAGCCCCAGGCAGGAAGGCCTGGGAGGAGAAAGAGAAATGTTTGTTTGGTGTGGACTTTTGGATGGACCTTGGGGGTTTTGAGTTTGATTTGGGCTTTGTTTACATTAACAAACACAGCCCAAAAAGGGGTAAGTTTGACAACTGGAAAGCCTGGATGAAGTTCTATTTTTGAACAGCGTATGGGGGAAAACTGAGGCAGGCTGCCTGAAGTGTGACCTCAAGGCCATGGTGGGGGGTGGGAAAGGATGCTCAGGAGGTGACTCCTCTGGTACAGCCACCATTGACTTAAGGGACATGCAAGAGCCATTTGCTTTGGTGTTCTATCGCTGACCCCCTGCTGAAGTCATTGGTATAGTTTTTCAAGGCATCCAAGCTTGCGAACACGGGAGAACACATATCTGACTAGATATAAGAGGGCACACCCCCTCCACCAAGGGAGAGACACTTAAGGAAAGGACTAACACTCAGAACCCAGAGGTTAGGGGTGACAGGTACCCTTCACAGGCCTCATGTTGCCAACCACAGGATGGCAGGCCTCTAGATAAGACAGACAGACATGCATGTAGCCCATCTGTTGTTTACAAATCCTCTTACTTGTGTTATGCTTTTGTTCCTGTTAAGAGCAAGCAATCCTTTGGCTTATGGGAGCTGTCTGTTCACTGTATTCACCACTGGTCACAGACACCCACAGATGATACTCAGGGTCCTGTCTATAAGTAGCAGAATTGCAGGATTCCACCCCAGAAGAGGTAAAGACACAAGGCCGAACACCTTTGGAGATGCACTTGGAGACCAGAGAAGGGAAAGAAGTGAAGCTAGCCCTGTAACCATGATACCCACAGCCTTCTTGAAATACACTAATTACATGTATCAATCAATTACTCCAGTCTGGTGATACGGTATGACTTTAAGTCAGATACACTCAAGCAACCAAATTCATTACCCTATCCTTCCTTGATTCAAGAGTTTAGTGACTCCTGGTGTCCATGCAGTGTTTTAACTAGTTCAAATGATGTAGTCAACAACTATCTCACAAATAATGTGTGTTTGTGTCAGCAGTTTGATCTAAAAGATAAGAAAATTGTAGTGGTGGTGCTGGTGGGGGGAAAATCTCCTTCTACCATAAAAAGCCATGCCCTAAAGATTGGAATGAGTGTTATTGGAGCTCATGTATTGAAAGAGGCAGATATTAAACCATTCAAACCATCAAGAGAAGAATTGAACCAACTAAATCAGGCTGTATGGTAAATCAAATTTTAGCCTGGCAGTCAAGAGACTATTGAAGATTATGATTAAGTGGTTGATGTGTAAGTTTTTATCCTTCACTGTCAAAACAGAGATTTCAAATGGGGCTCCTCAAGCATACAAAAACTTGACTACGAAGGGAAACTTTTCACAAAGTTAGACCCCAGCACATTTTCTGACATTTTTTCAATCTGTTCCTTGTCCACCTCTGGAGGTAGTTCACTCTGCAGAAAATGCATTTCCATGGGTGTCAGCAATAAGGCTTCAATCACCGTTTAGATACCCAGCATTACCAATTAATTTATTTTCCCCTCTTATATATTTTTCTCTCATTTTCATAAAAGTCATTTTATAATCTTGACCTTCCACTCAGGTACTGTACTTCTGCTAACAGGGCAGA
This sequence comes from Trachemys scripta elegans, assembly GCF_013100865.1. Classification (NCBI taxonomy): domain Eukaryota; kingdom Metazoa; phylum Chordata; order Testudines; family Emydidae; genus Trachemys; species Trachemys scripta. The sequence goes on from NC_048299.1 coordinate 31,871,813, forward strand.
ATATGTCAAACAGAAAGGGGTTTAGTTTCATTTCCACTCATTCAGAATCATTTCCTTAAGAAGACTTTCAACACATAAGTTTAAACAACAAAGGTATACACAGGTCATTTGTATGAAGTCCCATTGGAGAAATGCATGAGTTTCAAGAAGAGAACACACCCCTGTGGATACAATCCTGGAGTTCTTCCACGTCCAGTGCTGTTCTCTACCTCCAGCAATAGCAAAGAAAACTGTGTGCTGTATAAATTATGAAAACAACGCATACCTGCTTTGACCTCAGACAAATACCTCACTTCAAAAGTGATATTATTTAAAATAAAAACATGATTTTCTAACATATTAACTCTTTCATTTTTGTACTAAGTGGTTGCTTTGTTCAGTTACACAATTTCCCCTTATTATTACAGGATTTCTGCCAACAAATCATTAGAAATAAAAAGGAGGAACACTAGAAAATACAGCATTATTCATCTGTTTTGCCAGCATGTAGCAAATAGGTATAATCCATCATTTCCAATGTCCCTTTCAATAGTATCTTTCACTACTTCAGATAATTTAACAATCACAATGACAGTCTAATTCCTTCCTTGAATAGCCAAGATGTTTTCCAAGGTAACATTGTTTTTTCTAGTAGCATATTCTGGATTCTCTGCTACAATACCATTAGATGCAAAATGCCTTCCTTTTCTTGGGACAATTTCAGGACTGTTGGAAAGATCTGGAAAAGACATTTTCATTTTTCAGGTAACTCAGAAAAATCCCCGCAATCTGCTCATCATTTCTGTTCCTTTTACAATCAATCTCATACTGGAACAGCACTATGATTCTGAAAACATTTAGTTAAACTGTTTTGCTGGCTGTGAGCTTAGGGCATTTAATTGTGGGCTCTCTCCTCACCCATCTCTTTCAGTGGAGAAAGAAGATTATTACTAGCAATGGGCCAAGTGTGGATTACTTGATGCACCTGAGTATCCAGGATACTTAATGGTAGGCGCATGGAGTGATGTATGTGTAGCTTCCATTATTGCAGTAGTTCCTTGCTAACTTGCATTAATGACTGGAGACCCTATTGTTTAGCATCTGCAAACAGAATTTAAAAAGCAAGGATAATGCGGCACAAAAGTAATCTCGTCATTTACTTGATAAGTGTAGCTTAGTTTGCAGCAGCAAATAGCTCTCTGTAAGGTTATTTAAGTAAAATACCTGACCTACTTAAAGCCCTCCAAACAACCCTATCCTATGGGGAATAATTGTCACTATGTCTGTTATTTGTAACCTTTTATAACATAAGACATTCTAATCAAATGTGCCTATGACTCGGCCAAATGTTTGATCTCTTCGAAATGTGATACGCACTTAATAATCATGTTAGACCTATTATACTAAGGGGACTCAATACTAAATACCTCTCATTCTATAAAGGAAAAATAGACAAATACTGTACTCTATGGACATCCTATGTCATGACTCAGAGTGAATTTGTTTTTCTCTTTTGGTCAAAGGAGTGTCAGCTGTTTAATGCCTGATAATGTCATTAGCACTAGAGAAACATTTTAAAACTACTGTTAGTGCTTTTCTTCATTTCTCAGGGTGGCAGTGATATTAATAGGCTAGAAATTCAATAAGAAAGTCAAAAGTTGGTTTGCTTCTGCAGCACCTCATATAGCTTCCATATATCACTGATGTGCTGGGATTTCAAGTGTCAGTTCTTTATAAATACTGATCATCCACTTTTCAAGAACATTCATTTTCTGAAACTGAGAGACATTGGTGATCAATCTGCAGCAACCATGTTGATGTAACAACATAGTGTATTTTATTGATACAACACATATTCTGCTCAAGAATTCTGCAGTAGATACCTCACCCAAAAGAGACAGGAAAACTAAAACATTGCTAATTGTTTTTAAAATTACATAAATGACGTTCTGGCAAAAACTTCAGGATATGAGTAGCCCCATTTAAACAAGACTATGTCCATAGTACTTCATATATCAGAAAGCAAGGTATTCCAGCAGAAAAAGGCTGCAGCAGCAAAAGAAATATGAATAATTTAAAAAAGAACAGGAATGGAAAGCATAACAAGTATGCACTGTGAGTTAATATTACTATGAGAGCCTGTGACTTGTAAGAATAGTAGCCTTCGATTCAATCTCACATTTTCTATTTTGAATTTCCTTCTTTTTTAAGATAGAAGAACTTTAAAAAGAAAAAAAACCCCTAAAGACTTATGTTTTAAGAGCTACGGTCATGGCAGTATCTCCAACGGCCATTGTAGTGTTGAAGTATTTTCCCACATTGATGTGTCAGTAGAAGAGTTTTTAGAACAAATTGGTTAATAAGACCATAATAAGTCCCCAGGACCAGATGGTATTCACCCAAGAGTACCAAATTACTATAAAATTGCAGAACTACTAACTGTGGTATGAAATCTATCACTGAAATCAGCCTCTATACCAGATGACTGGAGGGTAGTTAGGGCTTAAGAGGAGATCCTAACAATTACAGATAGGTGAACCTAACTTCAGTACCAGGCAAATTGGTAGAAATTATAGTAAAGAACAGAATTATCGAACACATAGATCAACAAATGTTGCTGGGGAACAGTTAACATGGCTTTTGTAAATAAAATTTTCTGAGGGTGTCAACAAGCATGTGGATAAGGGTGATCCAGTCAATATAGTGTACGTGGATTTTCAGAACACCTTTGACAAGGTCCCTCACCAAAAGCTCCTAAGAAAACTAAGTAGTCAGGGGATAACAGGGTAGGTCCTCAGTAATTAGTTAAAAGATAGGAAACAAAGGGTAGGAATAAATGGTCAGTTTTCACAATGGAGAGAGGTAAACGGCAGCATCCTGTAAGGAACTGTAATGGGACCTGTGCTGTTGAGCATATTCATTAATGATCTGAGAAAGGAAGTGAATAGTTAAGTGGCAATGTCTGCAGACACTATACAATGATTCAAGATAGTTAAGTCCAAAGCTGATTGCAAAGAGCAACTGGGGGATCTCACAAAACTAGGTGACTGGGCATATGAAATTTGACGTTGATAAGTACAAAGCAATGCACATTGGAAAAATAATCCCAACTACACATATATAAAATAATCAGTTCATTAGCTGTTGCCAGTCAAAAAAGAGATCTTGGAGTCACTATAAATAGTTCTCAGAAAACTTCAACTCAATGTGTAGCAGTGGTCAAAAAGGCTAACACTAGGACCTATTAGGAAAGGGGTAGAAAATAAGACAGAAAATATCATAATGCCGTTATATAAATCCATGGTGCAGCCACACCTTGAATACTGTGTTCAGTTCTGGTCACCCCATCTCTACATAGTGGAACAAGAAAAGATTCAGAGAAGAGCAATAAAGATGGTCAAGCATACAGAACAATGTCTATAAGAGGAGACAGTAAAAAGATTAGGGCTGTTCAGCTTGGAAAAGAGATTACTAAAGGGGGGATATGACAGAGGACTATAAAATCATGAATGGTGTTGAAAAAGTGAATAGAGCAGTATTATTTATCCTTTTCCACAATACAAAAATCATGGGTCACCTGATGAAAGTTATGGGTAGAAGGTTTCATATAAACAAGAAGAAGTACTTTTTAACACATGGCACAATTAACCTGTGGAACTCATTGTCGGGGATGTTGTGAAGGCCAAAAGTGCAACTGGGTTAAAAAAAAGAACTAGATAAGTTCCTGAAGGATCAATGACTATTGGCAATGATAGTCAGGGCTGCAATCCAATGGTCGGGGCAACCCTAAACTTCTGAAACTGGGAGGAGAAGAGAGGCATGGATCACTCCAACTGCCCTGTTCTGTATGCCCCTGCAGCTCTGGTACTGGCTACTGTCAGAAAGAGGGTACTGTGCTATATAAGCCACTGGTCTGACCCAATATGGCAGTTCTTATGTTGCTTCCAATGCTATGTGCCACCATCACAAAATCTCATCCACCGTCAACTCTTCATCCCATGGAGAGAAAGGATGGTCCAGTGGTTGGCGGGCTAGTCTGCAACTTGGGAGAATCAGCTTCAATTCAACAGACTTTCTCTGTGACTTTGAGCAAGTCATGTAAGTTTGTGACTCAGTTTCTCAGGTGTTGTGAGGCTAGAATAATGGACATTTGAAAAGTGTTTGGAGAGCCTCAGTCCTGGTGGACACTAATCAGTTATTTTGGAATTAGCCGAGTTAATTTAAAAAGAAAAGATTCCGTCCACACAACCAAACCGGTTTTTTTTTCGATTTAAAGGGCTCTTTAATCCAATTTCTGTACTCCACCTTGGCAAGCGGAGTAGTGCTTAAATCGAGATCGCAATTCCGGGTTAAAGGTATTGTGGATGCAATTCGACATTATTGGCCTCTGGAAGCTATCCCAGAATGCTCCCTGTGACCACTCTGGACAACACTCTCAACTCCGATGCATTAGCCAGGTGGGCAGGAAAAGCCCCGGGAACTTTTGAATTTCATTTCCTGTTTGGTCACCATCAGCACAGGTGACCATCAACACAGTCCACCATCTCAGGCGACCATGCAGAGTCCAGCATCACAGGAGATCACGCAGTCCCGGATTTGCAGACAAGCTCCAGCATAGTCCGAACGGGAGGTACTGGATCTCATTGCATGTTGGGGAGATGAATCTGTTAGGGCAGAACTACGTTCCAAGAAAAGGAATGCAAATACGTATGCTAAAGTCTCCAGGGCCATGACAGAAAGAGGCTACTCCAGGGACACAGGAGCTCAGGCAAGCATACCAAAAAGCCAGGAAGGCAAACGGGCGCTCTGGGTCACAGTCCCATACATTCCGCTTCTACCATGAGCTGCATGCAATTATGGGGGGTGATGCCACCACTACCCCACCACTGTCCGTGGACACCTGCAAGCGGGGAGTTGCACGGAGCGAGGAGGAAGAGTCCTTGGAGGACAAAGAGGAAGAGGAGGAGGAGGACAGTGCACAGGTGGCAAGTGTGGAATCCATTTTCCCCCCTAGCCAGGAACTATTCTTAATGCTGAAGCCAATAGCCTCCCCGCACTCCCATGGAGGGCTCCCGGACATGACCCTGGAGAAGATACTTCTGGTGAGTGAGAGCCTGATTGGAGCCATGTAGTGGGGGCCAGGGGGGAAACCCAGCCGCGCTGGGCTGTTTGCGTTTAGTTTAAAGGTAGGGTTACCATATTTGAATATTAGAAAAAGAGGACACTCCATGGGACCCTGGCCCTTCCCTGCCTTGACCCGGCCCCGCCCCCGCCCCTTCCCTTCCCCCATTCCAACCCCTTCCCCAAAGTCCCCGCCCCAACTCCGCCCCCTCCCCTGAGTGCCCCGCATTCTCCCTCCTCCCTCCCAGCCACGCGAAACAGCTGCCTTAGCGCTACCGGCTTCACGGTTTTCTGGGCAGCCCCCAGAACTCCAGACCCTATGCCCCCAGCCAGGCGCTTCCCCTCCCGGGCTCTGGCTGTACTGGGGAAGCGCCTGGCCGGGGGCGCAGGGTCTGGAGGTCTGGGGGCTGCCCAGCAAACCGTGAAGCTGGTGGCACTTGGGCAGCTCGGCTCTTCAGCTACACAGAGCTGAGGTGTCTGGGGGGAGCAGCAGCAGCAGCAGCCACCGCTGCCGCCACGGGGGAATCTGCCTGCAGCTTGCAGCCTGCCGGAACTGCTCTAAGGTAAGCAGGGGACTGGGGCAGGGATGCCGGCAAAGCTGGGAGTATTTTCGTGGACATGTTCGGCTTTTTGGCAATTCCCCCCGGACGGGGATTTGAGGACCAAAAAGCCGGACATGTCCAGAAAAATCTGGACATATGGTAACCCTATTAAAGGGCTCATCCCTGCTCAGAGCCTCATCGGAGCCACTTGGTGGGTGGGTGGGGAAGGGGGATGTGTGTGACGCGATCATCCCAGAGAGCCCGCAGGCCCTCCTTTTATATGGCAAACCCACCAGGTATTGCTTGCTATGGGAAAGGGGGCCCAGCAGTTTGAAAGCATTGAAATGAATGTAGAAGAAGCAGAACCCCGCATGCCCCTAGGCTGCCTGCAAGCTGAATTCTGTTGCCCGGCTGCGTGTGATGGCTTACTCACACCAAAGTGGCAGGCACTTCAGTATAAGAGGCAAAATGCTAACTTGTACAGAAAGAACATGTGCTGTGTACTATGAATTGCTTGTTTCACTGAGAAGGAGTGTCCCCTTTGTTCTCTGAAATGTATCTTTTAAAATACTATCCTCCCTTTTTCTCCTACCACAAGTGCAAATGTTTCAATGCGGCTACTCCGTCCCAGAGGCTGGTCCAGATTAGAAGGCGGAAAAAATGAACTCAGGACGACATGTTCACCGAGCTCATGCAGTTCTCCCGCACTGATAGGGCCCAGCTGAATGCATGGAGGCAAACAATTGCAGAGTCCCGTAAAGTATTACAGGAACATGAAGAGAGGAGGGACACGTGCGATGAGAGCAGGCAGGACGCTATGGTCAAGCTCATGGGGGAGCAAACTGACATACTCCGCTGTATGGTGGATCTAATGCGGGAAAGGCAGCAAGACCACAGACTGCCGCTGCAGACCCTGTATAACCGCCCTCCCTCCTCCCCAAGTTCCATAGCCTCCTCACCCAGATGCCCAAGATCTCGAGCGGGGAGGCTACGGGGACCCCCACACAACCCCAAAGGATTGCCCAAGCAGCAGAAAGCTGGCATATGCGAACTTTTGATTTGGTTTCTGGACTTGTCCTTCCCTCCTCCTCCACCCCCCTAACTCAAGACCCCCCCTTCCCCCGGTCTACCTTCTGATTTCTCTCAATGTGTTGTGCAACAAATAAAGAATGTTTTTTAAACAATTTTGACTTTATTTCCTTTCATATATACAGGGGACGGGTAACTTCAAGAGAACCAAACACAACTGTCACACCGTACCCTGGCCAGTCATGAAACTGTCTTTCAAAGCTTCTCTGATACGCAGTGCACCTTGCTGCACTCTTCTAATCGCCCTGTTGTCTGGCTGTGCGAAATGGGTTGCCAGGCAAGTTGCCTCAACCTTCCACCCCGCCATAAACATCTCCCCCTTACTCTCACAGATATTGTGGAGCACACAACAAGCAGCAATTACAATTGGAATATTGGTTGTGCTGAGATCTAACCGAGTCAGTAAACTGTGCCAGCGCTCTTTCAAATGTCCAAATGCACATTCTACCACCATTCTGCACTTGCTCAGCCTATAATTGAACTGCTCCTTACTACAGTCCAGGGTGCCTGTGTACGGCTTCATAAGCCATGACATTAAGGGGTAGGCTGGGTCCCCAAGGATAACTATAGGCATTTCAACATCCCCAACAGTAATTTTCTGGTCTGGGAAGTAAGTCCCTTCCTGTAGCTGTTCAAACAGACCAGAGTTCCTGAAGATGCAAGCATCATGCACCTTTCCCGGCTATCCCACATTGATGTTGGTGAAACATCCCTTGTGATCCACTAGTGCTTGCAGCACCATGGAAAAGTACCCCTTGCAGTTTACGTACTGGCTGCCCTGGTGTGCCGGGGCCAAGATAGGGATATGCGTTCCGTCTATCGCCCCGCCGCAGTTAGGGAACCCCAGCACATTAAAGCCATCCACAATGGTCTGCACATTTCCCAAAGTCACTACCCTTAATAGCAGCTGGTCATTGATTGCATTGGCTACTTGCAGCACAGTAGCCCCTACAGTAGATTTGCCCACTCTACACTGATTCCCGACTGACCGGTAGCTGTCAGGCATTGCAAGCTTCCACAGTGCTATGGCCACTCACTTCTCAACTGTGAAGGCTGCTCTTATTTTGGTGTCTTTGCGCTTCAGGGCAGGGGAAAGCAAGTCACAAAGTTCCATGAAAGTGGCCCTACGCATACGCAAGTTTCACAGCCACTGGGAATCATCCCAGACCTGCAACACTATGCGGTCCCACCAGTCTGTGCTTGTTTCCTGGGCCCAGAATCAGCATTCCATGGCACGAACCTGGCCCAACGCCACATGCTGTGCTTCTAGGAACGTCTGTGTCCATGTCCTCATCAGTATAGTAATTGCGCTGTCGTTGCTTCCTCGCCCGGTTTTGCAGGTACTGCACATACTGCTGGATAATGCGCGAGATATTTACAATGGTCAAAACTGCAGCAGAGATCTGAGCAGGCTCCATGCTTGCTGCGCTATGGTGCCTGCATGGATAATCCTTGAAAAAGGGCGCAAAATGTAGGAGAGCTGTTCGGTTCAAGATGGTCGATAAAAGGCGGTAAATGGGAAGTTCACTAGAGCTGCAAGAGCGGGAGAGCAGAGTTTGCAGTGGAAGCTGTGCAGCTCAGTTCACGATGGCCAAAAAATGGCGGGGAATTGTTGCCTTCTGTAGCTTCCATGGGAGCCCAGGACAGACAACATGGAGAAATTAGCTAGCGATGCAAGAGCGGGAGAGCAGAGTTTGCGGTGGAAGCTGTGCGGCTCAGTTCACAGTAGCCAAAAAAAGGTGGGAAATGGTTAGATAAAAAAATAGATAGAAAGACGAGAGGACATGCGAGGTGGATTCATATTACCAGGAGACAGGCGGTGCTCCGTACTGAACTGTCTGCTGGCAGCATGGCATCTGCCATAGCTTTCACGGAGGGAGGAGCGAGTGATGACACACCCCAGAAACATCCGTGAGAATGTTTTTGCCCCATCATGCACTGGGAGCTTAACCCAGAATTCCAATGGGCGGCAGGGACTGCGGGAATTGTGGGATAGCTTCCCACAGTGCACCGCTCCGACATTCGATGCTAGCCTCGATACTGTGGACACACTCCGCCGAATTCACGTGCTTTAGTGGGGACACACAACACTGAATATATAAAAACACTTCCGAAAATTCAAATAGAATAAGTTTGAATTAATTTCGTACTGTAGACGTACCCTCAGATGGAAAGTGTAATGAAAGTCCCAAGTATTCTTATTAGCAGAGGGTGCTTGCATGTGCAAATGGCTCATCAGGTGGCAAAATAGCAATTTGTCTGCTCAGTTGAAGCAATTGTGTGGGTATACAAACTTCACACATATGATAACAAAACAAAGCTGTTAAGCATAAAATTATAGTAGGCTTTAATAAATCATTATAAATGTGTACTTTTAATTTAACTGAATTCTTTATACATTATCTACTAGCTAGCACAATAGATCCATGTATTAAATTTCTCCAATCAGTGACAGCAGACACTGGTACTTAGACAATTTTTAAAAATGTGCATCATTTATTCGCAATTAACTCCCCTAGCTACATTGATATTCAATGTCCTTTAAAAGTCAGAAAGGAGATTTAGGAAGGGAACAATGTCCAGGGCTGAAGGAAGGGGATGGGGACATAACCTAGAATAGTGTATATGAGAGAGAGAGAGAGAGACCATCCAAAACCTAGGCATGTACTAAGGGCTGCTATCCTCTCCCAGACTTGTGCCACCACAGCTACACTTCTATTGTTAGTGTGCTAGCTCAATCAGAGCTAGTGAATGTATGTCTCCTCGAGCTGGAATTGACACCTTCCATATCTAGTATAGAGATGAGCGATCAGGAGCATTTAGCTCCCTTTGCCTCAGTGAATGCATGTGGCTTCATGGCCAATTGGGTGTGTGAGACCTTCTCTAACTGTTCATACTAAGGAACTTTTCAGAGATGTATCACCTCATGTAATCACCTGCAACTTCACAAGAGTCTCTGACTGTTTACTTTTAACAATATATTAACTGGACATAGGGTTGCCAACTTTCTAATCGCAAAAAACCAAACACCCCTGCCCCGCCTGTTCCCTGAGGCTCCACCCCATCCTGCCTCTTCTCCAAGGCCCTGGCCCCACTCACTCCATCCCTCTTCCCTCCGTCACTCGCTCTCCCCACCCTCGCTCGCTCACTCACTCAATTTCACTGGGCTGGGACAGGGTTTGGAGTGCAGGCAGGAGGGAGTGAGGGCTCTGGCTGGGGGTACGGGCTCTAGGGTGGGGCTGGGGATGATGGGTTTGGAGTTCAGGAGGGGGCTCTGTGCTGGGGCCAAGGGATTCGGAGTGTGGGAGGAGGTGCCAGACTGGGGCAAGGATTTGGGGTGTGGGAGGGGGTGAGGGCTCTGGCTGCGGGTGGGGGCTCTGGGGTAGGGCTGGGGATAAGGGGTTTGGGGAAAATGAGGAGGCTCCGGGCTGGGGGGTGGGGCCAAGGGATTTGGATTGTGGGAAGGGGCTCCAGGCTGGGGTAGGGGGTTGGGGTGTAGGAGGAGGTACGGGCTCTGGGCTGGGGGTGCGGGCTCCAGAGTGGGGCCAGAAATAAGGGGTTCAGGTGCAGGAGGGGGCTCTGGGCTGAGGCAGGGGTTTGAGGTCCAGGAGGGGGTTTGCAGTGTGGGCTCTGGGAGGTTGGGTGCAGGAGAGGGCTGGGGCAGGGGCACAGGATGGGGTTGGGGCACAGGCTCCAGGTGGCACTGACCTCAGGTGGCTCCTGGGAAGTGGCAACATGTCCCTCCAGCTCCTAGGAAGAGGGACGGTTGGGGGCTCTGCACACTGCACCTACCCGCAGGCGTCGCCCCCGCAGCTCCCACTGGCCACGGTTCCTGGCCAATGCGAGCTGTGGAGCAGGCGCTCAGGGAGGGGTAGTGCATAGAGCCCCTGTTGCTGCCCCTTCTCTTAGGAGCCAGAGGGACATGCCGCGCAGAGGTGGGCAGGGAGTCTGCCAGCCCTGCTGCACCACCAACTGGATTTTTAACGGCCCAGTCAGCAGTGCTGACCAGAACCGCCAGGGTTCCTTTTCGACTGGGTGTTTGGGTTGAAAACTGGACACCTGGCAACCTAACAGGAGGACAGCTGAAGTTTTGAGAACCACAGGTCCTCCAAAATGAAAAGAAACAAGCACCGAAGCCACAGAGTTCCTGCTGATGACTTCTCTGAACTGGTAGAAGAGATTTTTCTGCATTTTCCCACATCGCTTTCTCCTCCTCTCTCCCTCCATAACTGTGATTGTTGCTATTTTGAAGAAAATGTAGGTGTAACTGTAGATGAATGAAACACATGCCCAGGAGAGTCAGCCTGTGTGACATGCTGCATTGCTTTCTTACTGCTAAGGGTTTGGTGCCACCATGTGGCTCTTTTGATTTTTGCACATCAGAAGCATAGCTCAGCTCTGTAAAATGTGTGGTTATGGTCCACATTCTGGAAGTGCCCAGCTTGATTTGTCACAATCATGTTAAAGTTTGAGGTGTTGGCAGTTAGAAAACCACTCCATTTTTCAATGAGCAAGTTTCACCTGGAATTCAGTAGGACAAAATAAATATGGGACCCCATAACAGTCTTTTTTCAAGATAGAGCTGTACCTAAGAACCTGATTTCTTTTTAAAGCCCGACCGTAATCAGGCTTTCCTTATGGCCCAATGTTCCATGGAATACCACATATTCAAAAGGAAAATCACAACACTGGCTTAAAAATCATGAGTTATTTAAAAAAATACTAGATTTGGGTTGTATTGGGATTTTATTTACCTTCTGTTTTTTGAGTGCTTAAGATTCACATTTTCAAGCTTTTCCAGACAACCATGACAGCTAAAAACTTACTTGAATTTTTACTTACTTACTTGAAAAAAAAAAAAAGAATATTGAGATTCTCACATAATCAGATGACTCCAGGAGCTGGGGGCTTTAAGACAAGACCAAATGTTATGAGATTTGTGATAAAATCATGAGAGTTGGCAATACCGAGGGCTGGTCTAACTAGAAAGTTATGTCGACCTAGTTACATCATATCCCTTGAAAAACGTAGTTAAGCCAACCTAAACCCCAGTGTAGACAACACTAGACTCATAGAAGAATTCTTACAATATCCTAGCTACAGCCTCACAGAGAGATGGACTTACAACAGTGACACAAGAACCCCTTCCATGGCTGTAGTAAGTGTTCAAGCTACAGTGGTGCAGCTGGAGGGCTATAGCTGTGCTGCTGTAGCATTTTTAGTGTAGACATACCCTTAGTCTACAACTAATTGCGTTGTCATATGTGCCATTTAGATGTTGACGACCCCCATTTGCAGGCACAGAAAATAATATCAGTTTGGGAAACCTGTCCCTAAACCTACAAGAAAGAAAAGGTGGATGAGGTAATATTTTTTATTGGACCAACTTCTGTTGGAGAAAGAGAGAGACAAGCTTTCTAGCTTACACAGAGCTCTTCTTCAGGTCTGGGAAACTTAAGTCAGAGGGTCTAAATGTGTTGTAGCTTTAGACAGTTTCTTATAACCATGTCAGTCCGAGGATATTAGTGAGAAAAGGTGGGTGAGGTAATACCTTTTATGGGACCAGCTTCGGTTGGAGAGAGAGACAAGCTTTTGAGTTTACACAGAGCTCTTCTTCCATCTTGTATTTAGACATTCTGACTTAAGTTTCCCAGACCTAAAGAAGAGCTTTGTGTAAGCTTGAAAGCTTCTCTCTCTCTCTCCAACAGAAGTTAGTCCAATAAAAGATGTTACCTCGCCCACCTTTTCTCACTTATCCTGGGACCGACATGACTACAAGACACCGTCTAAAGCTACAATACATTTAGTGATAACTTTTAAAAAATATACTTTTCCATAAGAAAAAGGGAAACCTTCTTTGGAAAAGATGATCCACCCCTAATCCCTCCTTCTCCAACTTGGCTCCCCTTTTTAGACTTAAATATGAACCAATATTTTATGAGGATCTGAAATGTTATGTTAAGGACACTTCCCCTGGGCATCTCCTTTCCAGGATGCACATACAATGGTCTGTACCTGCCCTGTGCAGGATCAAGCTTTCATTGTATGTCTTATGCTCTTTTAAGACAGGTAGAAACCTGTGTTTCTAGTGCTGAAGGACCAAGGCTTTTATTCTGGTTTCCCAGATAAGAGCATGCATGTGTCATCTAATAATTGTGTCTATTTGTAGCATGTAGATTCCCCACAAGGAAACACTGGGCACCAAGTAAAAAGCAGGTGTTCACCCATAGGACTTCTGAGGAGAGTTGGTCGCAGTGCTGTTGACTTGCAAAACTAATTCATCTCACAGTTTGGGGGCATTTCTAAATGCTGCAGTGCTCATAATGATGCAAGCAGCTGCAGGCACCTGGGGGAATTTTAAGGGTGCACTGCTGGGTTAGGTTGCAGTTTCCAACTCCTGCCAGTGATTGTTGCCCTTGCCTAGTTGCTGTTATCCTAACTCAGCTCCCCTGCACATGCTGCCTGTGATGGGCAGCCTGGCCCAAGCTGGGAGAGCAGCAGAGAAGGTAGCACTATATTGTATCCCCTCCTCTCCCACCCCACTTACCGCTACAGTGAGAGAGGCAAACAAAGTAGAAATCCCCACAGTGAAGTGACTCCCTGCAGGGCCAGCTGCCCCTACTCTGCTTTCTGCCTCTCTTGCTGCTGGCCAGCTCCTGTATGGGGGAATGAAGAGTGCCCAGCCAGGAAGCAGAGGGTACACGGCTGCTGGGGATAATGTTCTAGTAGGGAGAGTGCTCCAAAGGGAGCGAAGGAGGATAGCCAGCAAGGAAACGGGTGCGGGAGATAAGGAAGACTGACCTCTGGGGGAGTGTGAGAAGGTGATGGGGGAGCAGATGTAGATACTTAGAAGGAGCAAGAGAAGAGGATGCCCTCAGGAGGAGCAGGGAAAGGAGTTCAGGGAAGCACCCATGGGACACTGGGGGAAGGGCTCTTCCCACCAGTAAGGAAGAAGAGTTGGAGCCCCTCCCCATGTTGGTGTGTGGAGTCCAGGTCACATTTTCCACATGAAATAAACACTCAACAAGGGAGGAAGGGGAGCTACCCTTACCCGGAGCTCACAACCTGGAAGCCACAGCAAATATAATCCCAGAAAAGGATTTTAATTTTCACAACAAAATCTTTTTCTTGTCTGTCTCTGCTGATTTTCCAGCTCATGTGGTGTTACCAATACTGTGGTAACCACAAAGTTTCTAAGGGCCTCAGAGTTAATGGTCTGCACAATTATGGCACCATTGCTCCTTTAACTAGTAGCCCTTGTCCAGGCAGAGTAGCGCAGGGCTCTGCAGTAGAACTATTCTACTGTTTTTCAGTATTAAAGCCAAGTCTGGGCCTCGGCCAGGACAACACGTTCCTGTTGAAGCTGCAACATTGTCATGAAGGAATGCTGTAGAATCCACTAGCTTAAGTCCCTTTGCTGAGTGACTGAATCCCCAGTGATACCATACAATTTATCCAATCAGACATCAAGTATAGACTGGGGGTGATGGTGAAGATGATTTTTTTCAGTGAGAGTAGAGCTGGGATGAAGAGGAGGAGATTTGGGATTGGGGTTTTTATGTCAGAAGCAGAGTTTTGCAAAAGAGGGTCTGGTATACAAGGAATTTAAGAAAACCTCTAATTTTAAACAAAAAGAGGTTTGAAGATTAAAGCAAATACGTTGTTTTAAAGTGGGATTCCTGCATAAGTAAGGCACTGTGAAACACAAGGGGACTGACTTCCCCTGAGAGAGGATTGGGAAAAGGAATTTCTCTCAGTCAGATAAGAGATCGTGAAATGCCGACAGACCCCGGTCGCCAGCGGGCAGGATCGAATTGGGGACCTCTGGAGCTTAGTGCATGAGCCTCTACTGCATGAGCTAAAAGCCATCGGGCGGTTAGCTAAGGCTGTAGAGCAGACTTATTAATCTCTCTCTCTAAGTGGTCTCGGTGCCACTAGATGGGACAGAGCACCTCACCCAGGTGGTGTGTGGATTACAGATGCTCAGAGAATTTGCTTCTAATTTTTTATTAACATGTAGTAATTTTGGGGAGCTCCATAATATTGTTAATTGACGTTATTTCAATAGATGAATTCTATGTACATTGCTACAGCTTCTACACATGGAATCAGAGACCAAGGTTTATTTTTGTAAATTAGGAAAAATAATATTTACTCATTTCCATTTATTTGTGAATAGGGGAATTAAATTCTCTTAAAGCAACTTGGCACAGGAGTTAAATTTGGTGCAATTCTTGTTTATTATTTCTGTAGGCATATGGACATTGGTCACTGGTGACAGTCCCATCCAAAAGCTTTCAAGGAAAAAACAAAAAGCCTTCAAAGAATCTAAAGATTCAGTGCCAGGCTTAGATCACACAAATACCTATTACCAGTTTCCAAAAAAGCAGCAAATTTACAAAATGAAACCATTGCATGATGCCCATTTCCATACAGTGCTTATGGACTATAAATGAGTGTCTTCCTTTGTTATTGATCTTGGCCTCCACTACAAATAACACAGACCCTTGGCTCTAGTGGTGTTCCCCAGATATGATACATACATGGCAGTGGACAGGCCTGATTAGCTCACACCATTCCACAGATGGGGAAAAAATTTTCTCCATTGGAAGCATCCCCCACTGAGATCCTTCCAATCAATTAGCACTGCCTTGCACACTCTGCTTAACCTATCTGCTCCTCCCCATTCAAATGAGCATTTTCAGGGCAGGGCGAACCTTTCTACCTTGCAGTTGCGTCTCCTAACCACTTCCTTCCCCTTGCAAACCAACATTAATGCACTTCCCCGCTACTAAATATGTTAGGAGCGAGTGTGATTAATTTTAGCATAGGTGGGGGTTGAATTCTCTGCAGGCAAAATCTAAATTGTTTCCTCTCTTTTTCTTCAAGGACTCCAGCAAAATCAATGCAGAGAAGGAGCAATAATACTACAATTCAGCACAGTGTGGCTTGTTTATTTTTTAAGAGGTTTGCTTTACGGTAACTGCCAATGTAACTTCCACCTTAGGTAAGTCAAGTTGTTTAAGTGACTTTAAAAATAAACAGACTTCAACTCTGCAGTCAGAGATGGAGAAGCTAGAGGGGACTGCGAGAGATGGATTTTCATCTTCCTCCTCCTAAAGTTCACCTAAGGCATAAGAAATTTGCAACATGGCCCAGCATCGGCATAGTTTCTAAGCATTACAAGTTTGTTCTGAGGGCCATGGCAGATGCAGCTTTAAGACAAAGGATGTTCTGTACTAATTATGGTAGAGCAATAAATCATTAATATTTTCCCTAGGAGATTAAAGTGAAGAGAGGTTTTTCTATTTTCTTCTCTTCCCTCTCCCTTCATGGTGTTTCATTGGTTGTTACTTTACAATTGGGTAAAACTGTCACATACCCATCAGAGAGAGACAAGTTTAGTTTATACACTTGTTTCTTTTCAAGATGATACAATAGTAGGTGAACATTTCAAAGCATCACCTCCATTTGGACATGTCCAAATATCTGTACAGGCTATTTTGGAGCGCCATCACTTTGATGTGCAAATGGCAGACTTTATCAGCTGTACACACAGGGGAGAGTGCTCAAGGAATAAATACACAAGCATCTGCATGTGCAAAAGTACATCTAGATAAACCATGGCCAGGTTGAGGCTCCTTTGAAAATCTAGCCTGATGAGTCTGACAACCCAAAGTTTCCTTCCTCTTCTTTGGGTATATAGGGAAGAGACCATTCATCTGGGTATAAGTCACAATAACTGTTGCATTTTTTCCAGTATTTTGCTCCCTTTGGAAGTGCTTTTCCTTCAAAGGAGGTAGGGAATTTGCAGCTGGGGCAAAGAAAGAGGGTTAAGGGATACTCTCTGCTGTTTTACTGTGTCTTTGTTGCTGCATAGCAGAAGAGCAATCTAACTGTTGAGAACTGATAGGAAAATCCTATATAAAAAGTTAGTAGGTAACTAAACTTAATTTGCCTTTATAAAACTTACACTTATACTTCAAGTAGTACTTAGATTATTCTCATTCATCCTTCAACCCCGTTTGCTTTCAGCAGTGCAACTTTTTTGGCCTCCAAGTCCAGTTGTCTAGATTCCTGCATGTACAGAATGCTGCTGGTTACTGTCTGACATGTACTTAAGGCTTGAGCTGCACAATACACATAAAAGTATTGTGAGGAGAACAAGATAAGAAACGTTGAGCAGGCCAGCCAGCCAGAGTAAACTAGTGACATCTCCACATTCCTGGGATGCTCCAAGTAGCTTAATCTGCAAAATCTTAAAAGGACAAAGTAGCAGACTTTTGTGAGCTTTGTAACAGATCTTCCTCTGAAATAAAGAGGAGGCTTTGTGTACCTTTGGGTGGGCTAGAGCAGCAGTTCTCAACCAGGGGTTGGGGGCCCCCTGGGGAGCCACAAGCAGGTTTTAGGGGGTCCGCCAAAATAAACCAGAAAGCAGGGCCAGCGTTAGACTCTCTGGGGCTCAGCATAGAAATCTGAAGCCCAAGCCACGCAGGGCTGAAGCCAAAACTCAAGTAACTCAGCATTGCAGGGCCCCTTGTGGTGGGGGGCCACAGACAATTGCCCTGCTTGCTATCCCTTAATGCCAGCCCTGGCTTTTAATCTACCGGATATGTAGAAAAACAGTGATTGTGGCACAGGTGGGCTGTGAAGGTTTTTATCACATTGTGGGGGCCTCAGAAAGAAAAACGTTGAGAACCCCTGGGCTAGAGTTTACTTTACTGGCCATCTCCTAGTGCTTAAACACAGCTCCTACAGAAAAGCACAAGGAGACCCAAAATTCAGTCACTGAGGATTTTTAGCAAGGATTACACAGGGTCAACCTCCCCACAGTCAAGTCCAAAAGAACAAAAGGAATTAACTTAATTTTTAAATACCAACTTTATAAAAATCTTATAATGATAAAGAAACTAATTGCTTAGTTTTTACTACATAACAAGGTTGCTTCATAATCCACATACATTATCTTCATGGTTTACATAAATGTAAACAGAAGAAACAAATGAAATATAAAGAGATTAGTTCCCTCCTCCCTCACACATAGTGAGTTCTAAAAGTTTAGGTTGAATTCACCTGAGTCTTTGTTCATCAGTTCTATACAGTCTTCTGAGTCAAAAGCACTGTAACCCTATCTTCCCTCCTCTTGCTTGCAGAAATCTCAACCTAGATCCCAGGCAGACTCTTTTTCCTCCTCTGCTGGACTATGGAAGCACTCAGTTAGCTAACTACTGAACCAACCAGTATTAAGTATATAAATGAAACCCAGTGCTGCCAGGGCTTCCCTGTGCTGGGAGGTTAACAATAGCCTTAGCCTGCTGCAAAATACCCCAGAATTGGAGAAAAACAGCTTACCTACCTTCTGCTCCTGCAGCTAAGCTTCTCCCAAGCCACCCATGCAAGTGATACATCTTTTGGTAAAGCACCTACTCTGACTACTTGTCCTCAATGTCTGAGGCCAGCAACAGGGAACCTACTGAGCATGCCCAGAAACTTCTGGGTGTGAAATGCTAATTGTGCATCTGCCTAACAACAGTAGCCCAGACACAACTCCTTCCTCCTTCCCCTCTAGCTTCCTTAATGAGATATCTCCCTATTAGCCACAAAGGTTACACTTGCATCTCCCCGAATGGAAACATAGGAAGATGACATGCTCCCATGGAAAGAGCACTGGCTGGGGGCCCAGAAGACCTAGGTTCTAGTTGTAGCAGTTCCATTGACGTGCAGTGTGACTTTAGGCAAGTTGCTTCATTTTTCAGTTTTTCCATCTGTAAAATGTGGATACTTGCCCACTTTTTGTAAAGAGCTTTGTGATCTGTGGCTTAAAAGTGCTGTAAGAAGAGAGTAACTCTAATATTACTAGTAGCCAAAAGCCTGTGCTGTCACATGAGTGGGGCAGTGGGGCCAAGTAATCCACCATCTGTACAGTCTCCCTCATACACCCAATTGTTGCATGCAAATTAGCTGTAGAGTGAGGATGGTGATTGGTTGAGTTACCTCTGATGTCAAAATGACTGAGAACTTAAAAACTGGACAGTAATAGACCATGAATCCTAGTGATGACTGAATGTGGTGATATTCTGAACAAAAAGAGCTTTCAGCCATGCTTGTGACTGTTTGGCTTCAGAGTGACCCAAAGAGAGTGAGTGGCAATACTGGAGTCATCTTATATAGATTGAGGTGGAGGCTGAGAGAGGCAAAGAAGAATCTCAACTGAGGAAAAATTGGGACAAGGGGAGTGTGTACTTTCTAGTTTTGAGGATTCTCATAGACAGCCTGTTGTTACTGGGTGATATCCTCTTTGAGCCAAGCAAAAAAAGAATCACCTACTAAGGATTTGGCATTGACCATAAAACAGCAAGCTTTGGCTTGGTTAGGTCTGAGAGAGAGAGAGAGAACAAACATCCTTAACTAGACTAGCCCTGCCATGAGGGAATATTGCACTACAGGATATGTCTTCACCCAGTCATTGTCTAAGGCCATAAATAACCTGTTGAATGTCTCCTGAGGATGTAATGCACACTGAAAAAAATCACCCTTTCCCATTTGCTTTCTCTTTTTAGTGTTCCTGAAATTGGTAGTCTGCAATCAGCAGCTGAAGGCCCAGACATCACCAGGGGATGGTAAAGAGCAAAAAGTCCTTTAAACACACCACCCATATAGCACTCTTTCTTCTGGGTTTGCGCTTCCTACATTTTTGGTCCACTTCGGCAGCAGTAGTAGGGTAGAGTGTAAGCCAGACTCCATATTAGTGGTCACAAACCCTTCCTTTAGGCTATATATACACTCCCCTGTCCAGATGTTCCATGCTAGTTTCTGCTTGATCATGGCAAGCAGACGAGCTCTCTGCTGCTCTTTGCTGTCAACAGATCACCACACCTTTTTATTGTTTTGGCCTGTTCCTAGTCAGTGTCCAGCTGCTTTAAGATTCCTGTGATGTGGTGTTCAGTGCCTCAGCATACCTGCTATGGAGCTGCAGGGCATCTGCTTCAGTGCTCTAGCACCTCCAAGCCCTCAGTGTTCCAGTATTTTGTGACTTCAGCAAACTTGTGGCCTCTGGACTTCGGCCTGTTCCAGTGCCCTGGAACCTTGAAATCTTGGCACTTCAAGGCTCTGGCTTGTCTTGGTGGTTTGCCACCTTGAAGCCTTCACCCCTTTTATCAGTTTTTCTTATATACAGAATGTCCTTGAAAGAGGAAGGATACAAGCTCTTCAGCTTCAAGAACTGTCCCTATGATTGAACAGTGTCAAGAACAGATGACCACATAAGGTGCATTCTCTGCCTGGGATCCTCCTACAGTATGTGGGGGAGTGGGATCAGTGTGTGCATCATATGCCCACAGAGGTAGCCCTGTACGCTCAAGAAACATGAGGAGTGGCTCTCTCTTTGGGACATCTCAGAGACTCCCATAAGTCTGTCAAGAGGAGTGCTGTGAAGGACAAGGCTTTGAAGTGTCAGCCTGAGTTGGCCCAGACTGGAGGGATCTGGGACCCAGTGTTAGTGCCACCCATGCAATTGCAGACGTGGCCCCATGAGCCAACTCCAGTGGGGTTGCCTTACCACTGAAGCACCCAGGACACTCAACTGAGGCTCTGGAGACCAAGATGGGTTCTTTCTGGCTCATGCATCATTACCAATTATAAAGACTCAGCAGGGTATATATTATGCAACCCCCACAGTTTCTTCTTTCATTTTGGTTGAGTGGCTACAACTGAGGCCAGAATTTGGCTCTACATTTGAAATGTAATGAGAAATTCTGTTGATGTGTGACCCTGAATACACTCCAGTTCATGCTTTCTCAGTGGTGTTAGCTAGGGTTACCATACATCCGTATTTTCCCAGACATGTCTGGCTTTTTGGTTCTTAAATCGCCATCTGGGAAGAATTTTTAAATATCTAAAAACGTCCGGGATTTTGCCATTATTATTTTTTCCCAAAGAAGAGTTGATCATTCAAGAAAGAAAGTGAATGTTGATCACTCGAGAGAGTGCTCACTTTCCCCCCCAGCTCCCAGCCCTTGTGCTGCGAAACAGCTGTTTCGTGCAGCTGGAAGGGAGGTGGGAGGAGGGGGAATGCAGTGCGCTCAGGGGAGGAGGCGGGGCCGGGGCGGGGATTTGGGGAAGGGGTCCAATGGGGCAGGGAGGGGGTGGAGTTGGGGTGGGGACTTTGGGAAAGGGGTTGGAATGGGGGCAGGGAAGGGGCGTGGAAGGGGTGGAGTTGGGGCGGGGCCAGGGGCAGAAGGGCCATGAGCACCCACCGGTGCTGGGGAAAGTTGGCGCCTAGCCCTACGGTTCCAGACAGGTATGATCATTTTTCCATAGTGGTGATAGTGCAACGTCGACAATTTCAGTGTCTTTTCTGAGTTCGTACTGTGCACAGTAGTGTTTCCTCAAGAGCTCTTTATTTGATATTTTATTTTACTACCCCCAAACATAATGCCAAAAGGAAAGTGTAAATTCACTGAAGAACTAAAGATGAAATTCCCGTGTTTTCGAAGTGGTAGAGAAGAATGGGAAGCTGAGTGCTTGGTACATAGACCTAGTACTTATGTCTCTGTGAAAAATAAAGGCGCTAATGATTTACAAACTCATGTGGACTCAGACAAGCACAAAAAAGCAGTTCAAGGAGAGAGCTCATCAACAAAATTGACAGATTATTTTGTAAAACCAGGCAACAAATCAGAGGATGCTGTTACTGCAGCAGAGGGTGCTTTTGCATTTCACACCGTTAAGCATCACAATAGCTTTAAGTCAATGGATTGCACATTGCATAATAGCTTTAAGTCAGTCTATCTTGCTGAAGTTGACATTCCCTGATTCTGAAGAAGCATGGAAATTTTCAAGTGCTAGAACCAAGACAGAAGGAATTGTTATCTCTGTGCTTGCACCGCATTCTGTTGATGTTGTTCTGAAAACATTTGAAGAAAATGATAAATTTTACTGTGGAGTTGCTACATATGGAAGCAATCATGGTTCCGTGAAAATATTTCCAGTAATTATTCAGTATTTTGACTGGAAGAATGGTGGTTTGCAGTCAAAACTGAAGAAGGTCCAGAACACACCTAATGAGACTGCCGACACAATTGCTCATTACATAAAAGAAACGCTTGAAAAAAATGGTTTGTTCAAGAAGTATATTGCATTTACAGGTGACAACTGCAATACAATGTTTGGAGGACTCCGGCCTGGTGAAGATGGAAAGAATGTGTTTGCAAACTTAAAGAAGTTGTTGCAGAAGAGAACATTAATTGGTGTGGGTTTCCCAGCACACATTTTGAACAACTGTGTTCACCATGCAGCAGAAAGAATGAACGTTGACATTGAGAACATTATTTTTAAAATTTACCAGTACTTTCATATCTACACTGTCCGAACTGAGCGGCTGAAGGAGTACTGTGAGTTTGTTGATGTTGAATACAGAAAGCTGCTTTCTCATAGCAAGACATGATGGCTGTCATTATTTCCAGGCATTACAAGGCTGATACAGATGTTTCCGGCCTTGAAGTCATTCTTTCTATCACAGGACAAACCACCCACAGTGCTTAAGACATTTTTTTGAGTATGAATTAAGTGAGATTTACCTCTGGCACATGCATTCACTCATGAGAGTATTCCAAATGTACATCCAAGAAATCGAAAGGGAAAGCAATTCAGTTGTGGAAGTGCTGAAAAGTTTGAACTTGGTTCATACTATCCTTCTTGAATGCAAGACTCACAACTTTATGTCCCTGAAAGTTAAGGGACTACTGGCACAAAAGCGCATTGAAGGAATTAATGAAGAGTGTGACAAATTCTGTGCTGAAGTAGATAATATGTACAGCAGATGCTTAGAATATTTGGAGAAGTGGCTTAGACCCCTGAAAGACATCTCTTGTTTCAGGTGGATTACCTTGAGCGAGACACTGAATTGGAGTGATGTGGAACCTTGTATCAAGTACCTGATCGATAAGAGGGTGCAAATTGATGACGTGAAGTGTTTTGATCAGGTCAGCAACCTGAAGAAGTTTACGGAAAGTTGCAACAGTGATGAAGAATTCAGTAATTATTTGCTAGCACACCAGAAGTGGACCAAATATTTTGAGAAATCCAAAAACATTGAGTGTCATTGAGAACCGTTAAAGATTGCACAGTTCTTCTTTGCTATTCCTTCTCACAATGCAAATGTAGAGCGAATTTTTTCACTGATGCAAAGCCAGTGGACAAAGGAAAGGAACAACTTGAATGTTGAGTCGCTGAAAGGAATTCTACTTGTACAGTACAACTTCAGACAAACTTCTTGTAAAGACTTTCATGCCTTCTTAAAGAGCAATCAACCACTGCTGAGAAAAATGCGATCTACAGAGAAGTATGTGTGGGCACATGAGGAGAAAGAAAACTGAAGAACTGGTGAAAGGAAAGGACTCACTACATATAAAGAAGTACAGTAAACTTTAAATAATTAAACTTCACTTTTGAGGCCATATCGCTTTTATCATATATGCTCAATATAGACGACATGTAGCAGACAGCATATATAACAGTATAACAACACATTAATACAATGCAAGTTGGTAGATACTGGTGCAAATATCCCCCCCCCCCATGGAGTGTCCTCATCTTGAATGTTCAAATATGGTAACCCTATGTTAGCTCTGCAGAGCCAACAAGAAAATAAAAGGAAATAAAGGGTGTTTTCTTTTTCTTTCTTTCTTTTGGCCAGGGAAGGAGGCAGCTCCAAACTGAAAACACACAAAGGGCAGATATGTTAAGTGCAAAAGAAACATCTTCAAATGTCACTTTTCAGAGTGGGACCACATTTAAATTCTACATCAATACCTCTTTCCAGTTTAAATAGAGTTTTCTCAAAGCTCACACACTGCTGGGATTGTAATAAAACATTTCCTCTTCTCTAATCATGTGTTTAGGAATTTTGTTCTGTGGTGTATCTGGTCTCTGAGCTGCAGGGAAACTTCATCAATGAACTTTCCAATGACACTCAAGTGCAACACGAGAGCCAAAGTAAGTCTTGGAAGACAGAGAGTTGGCTAACAAGGGAGAGGCTTCTTTCAGCTTGGGATGAAAGGGGAAGCAGCACTTGTGGCTGATCTTCTTTCTGCCTCTCTTGAATGTACTGAAACTTGAGATGTATCCCTTCTGTCCTGCCCATCTGGGAATGGGAGCAAAAATTGACTACATCTTTGAGAAAAGTGTGCTGTCTGAGTACTGTGTGGCTGTAGTCAGTGTTAGTCACCTCCCACTGACAGTTTCAGTTTCAAGGGGTTCCAATCTGTCCAGTCTGTAAGTCCATCATTTACCTGTAGCCATGAAATAAGTGGACATTTGGCAGTACGTAAATGGAAGACACTAAATCTGTAGTGTATGAATGTGGAGTGGAAAGGGGTAATTTTAACTGTGGGATCCCAAGTTGCTCTTATTTTAAAAATTACTAAAACTGTTTAGTTTAGAGAAACAAGAAATGTTTGGCAGCTCATCCAATTGTTTCTCTTTCTGCCAACTTAGGGGGTGTGGCCCCCACTATTTTAGTCACAGTTATTTTACATACCTTAGGGAACACCTAAGCAGAAAGTCAGTTATTAACCATAGCTATTTTATTATTGAATCAAGGAAAAGAAAACTTTAAACGAGACATCATGAATGACAAAACCCAACTTCTGTCACAATCTCTTCTGTCTGTGTCTCTGTGGAGCAGAGAGCTTCTAGCAGAGATTACACCTTTGAGTGGATTACCTCCTGGGGATATTCTTTGTTTGGTAAAGTAAGATCAGAATATATTGTTTCCCCAAATTATTGTGAACTCCATTTTAGTATCTTATTAGATACCCAAACTGTTTATGATTGTGCAAAATAATTTGTTTAAGGGCAGGATGGGAAAGCAATCTAACTACATCCTATGAAAATGAAGAAAATGTTTAAGTCAATTACTTAGACGAAGCCATTTAAGAAGCTGTCTTGAGAGGCCACTTATGAATATTAATAGTCTTAAATCTAATTAAATCTTATTTCTTTGTTTAGCTCCTGTCTCCTCTCCAGAAACACCTGGTCTAGACACTGGGTGACTATCAGGAGAAACATAGTATGGTCAGTTACAACAATATTTCCATAGTCCAGTAAAACCATTATATGCGTTTAAATCTACAATCTTGATGGTGTCTTAATTAACTTTCTCTCACCAATTCACGCTGAAGTTTTGGGGAGGTTCTTCTTAAGGTGGTTTCTTCTTGGGTCTTCTCTTTCTATTCTTATCTGGCTGTGGCAGCTTGTTTGTAGAGATGGACAGGCTGAGTTGTGATATACTTGCTGTCTAAGCAGAGGGTGTTTGTTGCAGAGGGTTGGTGTCTAAGCAGAGGTTTTAAAAAAATACTTTTCCCATTCCTATTTCCAAGAAATTATGGAAAAACACACCTCTTTCAAGCTGGTTTAGATCCATGCTTGGTTGCTGTCACTTTCATTGGCTGCATGCCTTTGGTCTTAGGTGACACCTTCAGTTTCTGAATATGCAGTCTGCCTAAAGAATATGCAATATGCAATATTTTTTAATTACCTGTGTTCTTCTTGTGGCAGGAAAGCATCAGAGAACTTTTAAAGTTAGGCAGAATTAAAACTTTTAATTTGCTCCATTTTCTGAGATAATCTTCCAATTTTATTAGTGTTTGACAGGAAATGAATTTCTGTTTTCAAAAAGTTGAAACGCTCCTGTTCTTTTATATAAAGATTTTAGTTCTCATGACAGTCTTTGTAAATTAAATAACTCTTAAAAAAACTTTAGTTTAAATAATTAAAATTGCTGAATCTTATAACTATTTTTGAAGAGATGATTCTTGTCTTCCTGAGTTGAGTGAGATTTGCTTGTGCACTGCTGTTGCCTAGGGTTTTCAGAACCCACAGCAGTGATAACTTAACTGTTTCACTCCAGGCTGTGTCAGGAATAAATCAATGGGAACACAGCAATTCCGTCCGATAAAAGATTAATGCAAGTAAGCGTACTCTATCTAAAACTGCAGTTTATTAGATTTGAGCACACACAGATGAGCTAGAGGATTTCTTTGATGCTAAGCACATGTCCACTGTAGAGAAACTCTAGGATAGTGACTTCTTGGAGACAGAGCCTATCTTTTCACATTTCTTACAGTAACTGTATATACACATCAGTGACTTAATTTCTATAATGTTTTGTCTGGTGAATCAAGGTGACAATGAGCTAGGAATTTCCATGACCTCTGGTCAAACAAATTCTTTCTGGACTCAAATAATTGTGCCCTTGGGGATTCAGGCCCTATTTTGTGGTGGGATTCTGCTTATTAGTTAACAGGATTTGTTCTTTGGGTTAAATTAGACATTTTCCATTTCATTTTTAGGCCTTGGTGAGCTGATTGAGGACTATCATCCAACAGTGTTGCCACAGTTTAGCAATTTCAATGAAGCAGTTCAAGACCCAACAAGGTAACACATGAAACAATCAATCCAAAAGAACACCTTGTCTACATACACACTGAAACCAAGATAACTAAACTGGTTTTAATTCACAGGTCTAGTTATTTTGGCGGTTGGATGCTTATTTCAGATTAAGAGACTTCTATTTCAGTTTAATTTAAACAAATATTTTAAATCAAAGTAGGAAACTCTTAATCCTGGAATGTGACCATATATAGATCTGCATTGAAATAACTAGAGCTGTAGGTAAAAACAGACTTAGTTTTTGCAGTTCCAATTTGTGTGACTTCAGAAAATAGTTCTTGAGACTGTATCACTGCTCACAAGTCCACTTCTATGGCTTTGTGAGTGCCCCCTCTCCCTTACCATATCTAGGGGGATGTTGTTCAGAGTGGCAGGAATGATGCAAGGGCCAGATATAAGGGGGAGAGAGGAAAGGAGAGTGCATGCCAGTAGCTAGGCCCCTTCTCCTTGGATTCTCTGCCCACCATTGGCTAGCAATAAGGGGAGAGAGCAAGCTGATTAGCCCTTGCACTCCCCCTCACCAATGGTTTAAACCCCTCCTGGGCTTTCAGAAAGGAAGCTGCCAGCAACGCCATCAGGGAGAAACTACATGGGGAGTACAGGTCATGTGGCAGCAGCAAGATTGAAGCTGTTCCCTACGCTGACAACTGTCCACTGCTACATCTCTAAGAAATATCTCCTGTGAGCTCCACTACCAAATCCACAGCAGTGATACCTCTGGGGAACATTTCCTGGAATTGTCAGTCTGCTAGATTGTGTCTCAGTAACATCTCCTCAGCTGGCAAGAAGACCTCACAGATATTTCTGTAGTTTAGCAGGATTGGATTCTGACAGAGGGGATGGATATGCCCTGCATATAAATAACTTTTAACAACAGGAATTAGAAATTGGGAAAGCCTGCAGTAATTCCCCCCAACACCTTCTCTGCTCACCTTCTAAATATACAAAATTAAATGTTTGTGATGATTAATATTGCTTTATATTTTGTGGGGAGACTAGTTATTTTGGAAATGTTCTGAGTAGCTACTGTGCATGCTGGGTAAACTGAATAGTAACGAAGCCAGACTGAACTGGAAGTAGTAACTGGAGAACACTGGAGATTTCATTGCAAAGGGCTGGAGGAAGTGGAGACTGTGGGCCAGATTTTTAAAAGTATCTATGCACCTAATGATATAGATAGATGCCTAGTGGGATTTTGAAGAGTATCAGTGCCTTAGAAAGCTGCCCCTTTGTATCTTGTCTAAGTCACTCTTGAAAATGAGACTCAGACCCTTAGGGCTAGATCCATAAAGTATCTAACCACTTCAGTCCAGTGCCTAAGTCCAACAATTTAAATTTCTGCTGCTGGGCACATATACAGTCACCTGAGTCCTGACACCGCTGAGCTGCTCAGTGCCTAAGCCCCAGGATCCTCAGGGTAGATGAGGGGATGACTCATCTGTGAGGCATGATTGGATACGTGTGCTCAGAGGCCATCTACTGGATTGTGCCTTGCACAGAACAGTGGTGCCCTTTACCCCAGTGCTTAGAGCATGCATGCAGGACATGGGAAACAAGTTCAAATCCCAACTCTGTCTGATTTGGTGTAGAGGCTTGAACCCAGGTATCCAATCTCCCAGGCAAGCACATGGAGCTATAGTGTATTCTGTGGTGGGGATCTCAGACTGCTGCAAAGCTGTTATGGTTTGTATGACCTACTTATTGGTAGCTACTTTACTAGTGCATGGGCTTCGATCTGAATCTCCCACATCCCAGGGGAGTCCCCTAACTGCTGAGATGTGGAGATCTCTCTCTGGCACAGTGGGACAGCTTTGATGTGAGAGACAGAGACACCTACCCCAGAATACCCTCTAGCACAGTGGTTAGGGCACTCACCTGGGACATCTAGATTCAAGTCCCTGCTCCCAGTCAGGCAGAGTGGGGATTTGAATCTGAGTCTCCCACATGCTAGAGCCTGGGCTGTGAGAACCCACCAGGAGGTGGGTCCCAGAACACAGCCTGAGCCCCAATGTCTACATTACAATTTTATAGCCCTGTGGCCTGAGCCCCACAAGCCCAAGTCATCTGACCTGGGTCAGCCACAGGTGTTTTATTGCAGTGTAGACATATCCTGAATCCCATAGTTGGGCACCAGTAGTATACCACTCAATAGCACTCATCATCATGTATTTTTGACAGGTTTCCACACCCTGTTTATGGTTTATGTCCCACCCTCTGGGCCCATTTATGGTCATGTACACATTTGGCACCATTGGCCATTTTGATTTGTTTTCCTTTTTTTTTTTTTTGTATTGGGGGATGTTAGGGGTGCTTATGTGCTTGTGTTTTGACATGTTTGGCTGGGTTTGGTGAGAAAAAATAAAGAAAAGAGAAATTAAGAAGAGTTTTAAAAAATAAAGAATAGAGTTGAGAAAAGCAAGAGAAACTGTCACATAGCAAATGGCAATAAGAGGAGCACAGAGGTTTTTAAAAATGCTTTAGAAAAAATAAGGATTATTTTGAAATAAATTAAAGAAAAGCAAAAGGGTTATTAAAAAAGAGGAAAAATAAAGAAAAAGGGTTGTAAAGAAAATAAAGAATACAGGGCAAAGAGATTTTAAAGGAGAGAAGCAGCAAAGTTACCCAAGCAGCTGTCCTTAGTGAAATGGCAACTATCTGGGACAGTGAGCCCTAGGGGCAAGCCACACCAGACCAATCAGAAGCTGTTCTACAGCTATCTCATAGAATGGTTCAGGAAGAATGCAACCATATCATACCAAGATTTTAAATCAAGAGCCACCTGCTCCTCTCTCCCTCCCATCGTCTCTGTTTGAAGATGTAAGATAAACACAAACCCTTTAAAAAAATTCTTTTGCTAACAGTGAAATAAAGGTGTTCTATTTCTCTCAAAACAAATATACCGGCTAGCTTTTTAAAGTTTTGCCTATAGGAAAACTTCTGTAAAGAAATTATACAAAAACACGGGCTAACTGAAAAGAAAAAAATGCAGCTTATGCAAAAGAGTTAACATTTCTTACCAGAGATAAGGAATCTGTTTTCCCCTACCATATAGACTTTCTACTTTCCTAATGTTTTTTTAAATCTAAACCAAGTAAAAACAAACAAACAAATTTTTGAAACATTAAAGGAAACAGGCAGGTAGATTTCTTTATTTAATTTTGTTAAAGACACTTGTGAAAGTTATAGCAAACTTTCTTATTTCATTTACTAGAAACTGACTTTAGCTTTGTAAAGGGTGAATGTCATTTACAATAAGTTTAAGAGGAATGAATAACTGCATGAAGGAGTAAGATAAATATCCCCCTCTCCTGCTATTTGAAGCTGTTAACTACTGCAACAAAATAGTGTTTATTAGGAATAAAGCTGTATAAAAATTTTAAAAGACAAAAGACATGTTACTGCATGAAGTTCAGATATAACCTATCTGAAGAAACACCTCTCATCCCCATTCTTGACTTTTTTCCCCTTTTGCTAAACATGTAGTGTTTAATCATATCAAAATAGTTTTTAAAAGTTTAACATGAACATACAGTATTGAATGAGCTGTAACATAACAAGGCCTCTTTTAGGAATGTTTCATATGCAGTGAGGCTTATTTGAAGCAGCAAGTTTTTTTAAAAGCTGCAGCGATAACACAGGCTTAAAATTAAATAATGTAAACCTACAGAGATGCTACTCTTACTTACTTTCCATCATTAAATAATCATCATATTTGCAGCATAAAAATTTTAGTCTGAAGGACATACCTGGTAAGAAAGCCCCTGTTTACAGGAATGTAAATTGTAAAGAAATGGCAATATAACTATTTACAATGTATTTAACATGTTTTTAATTGTTTTATAAAAAAGTTTAAAGGAGAGAAATTATGTGGCAACAGCCCCCCTCCTTTTTTTCCCTAGAAGAAAACTGTGTGAAAGAGGTAGATAAAAATGGACAACCTCCCCTTCTTATTTGAAGAAATGATTTTTTAAAAATTAATTTTCAGGGGACCCCCCATTAGGGCTGACTGCAAGTTACCTTGGCCTGTTGTTACAGAATGGTTCGGGGAGAGATAGTAGTGAACTGGCTTTGACTGGCCGGACTAACCTGTAGCCACTCGACTGGATAAACAAGTAAAGAGATAAGGGCCTGAGAGTGTTAAGTGTGGGAATAGAAAATAGTAGTGTTTCCTGCCAGAGCCTGCTTGTGGATGTATGGGCTCCCCTTAGAAAGAGATGATGATAAAAAAACGGCTATGAGAGTTGCTTTAGACAAACAGTCTTGCCTGCAGACCTTGGCCTTGTGGGTGCCCAGGAATTCCCCACGCTGGAGCAGCGTCTGCTACAAGCCCTCAAGGACAAGGCTGGAGGGTCCGGGACTGTCCGTAGAAGAAGGGGCATAAGCACTGATTCTCGCTTGCATGTTTGGTTGCTGGAAAGCATGTATTTAGTAATGCATGAAGGCTGGGAACTCATTATATGTTGGCAATAAAACCGGTTACACTTATGCACCTGGTGTGGCTTCATTGAGTGTATCCGAGCCCCACCCCCTTTTGGCCCCACATATCCCAGTCCCCCTCTTTTTAAAAAAAACAGGCTTAGACCTATAAATAGACAGAGAAAACTGGACATAGCATTCAAAGAAATATTGCTGACTTAAGACTTCAGTCATCATGGAGAGCAATGAAATCGTAAGAGAAAATACTATTTTGTGTGTGCCACCATGGTTTTTATGTATGTGAGGTGTTTAAAATAAAAAGTCATTATTTTTTGCTAAATAGGATGATGCCTTTTTCCTTGGAATATCACAAACTACACTAGAAGCGTTAAATTTTGGTAAGATGTTTAATATTTTACAGAATTATGGGTTATTCTTGAAATAAATGTTTTTAAAGTTTTTATTTTTTAATTTAGACCACGATGGTAGTCAAATTCAACAGATAGTTTTTCCTGACAATACAGAAGACGATATGGATTGTTCTTTTTGTAATACGACTTTGAAATAACTGTGGTTTATTGGAATAAGGTGTACAAATTTTCCTCCCTATGGGTTGTACGTTGATATGTGTAAAGGTTTTTGAAATATATATACATGCAGGATTTAAAAGCAGCCTATACTTGAAGATTGTGGTAATAAAAGAAAGTTTTACTAAAAATGATTGTTAATAAAAACATGCAGGTTTAGGTTTTAAAAACATCTTATTTGTGTGTATTGGCAGACTTATCAAGTCTTGGTATGATATGATTGGTTCAGTAAGAATGCATTCTATGACATAGCTATAGAACAGCTTCTGATTGGTCCGGTGTGATTTGCCCCTAAGGCTCGCCACCCAGAATAGTTATTTCACTAGGGGCAGCTGCTTGGGTAAGCTTGTTGCTTCTTTCTCATTTAAAATCTCTTTTCCATGTGTTCAGTGATACAGGCTCTCTATCTATTCTTTAAAATCTTTTTCTTTCTATATTTTCGCAACTCTATACTCTAGAAAAATGGATTATTTTGAAATAAAGTATAGAGTTGAGAAATTAAAGAGGATTTTAAAGGAATTAAACAATAGAGATGTGCTTGTACCAAAAGGTTTAAGAAAGAAAAGAGTTTTTTAAAAATAAAGAATGAGTTTTAAAGCAGAGTACGTGGCAGCGTATGAGAGCAAAGAGGGTTTTCAAAGTTTAGAAAAAAGGATTTAAAAAATCTCCTCTTACTGCCATGAGCTCTGTTACACAGGTTCTCTTGCTTTTCTCAACTCTATTCTTTATTTTTTTAAAAACTTTTCTTAATTTCTCTTTTCTTTATTTTTTTTCTCACAAAACCAACCCAAACATGTCAAAACACAGGCACACAAGCACCCCTAACATGACCCAATACAAAAATTAAAAAATGAAGAAAAATATTTTTTAAAATTGCTTATGACACCAAATGTGTACATGACCGGAAATGGGATGGGAGGGCAAGATCTAAGTCATAGAAAGCCTGTCAAAAATACATGGTGATGAGTATTATGAAACGGTATACTACTGGCACCTAACTCATCCCTTGTGTTATCTAGGGAGACTGGTCCACTAACTTGGGGCTGAGGATCCTGCTGTATGGGTAGGGTGCTAAACATTAGGCACTGCAATGCTCAGTGTTGCAATTCCTAAGTCCTTTTAGAGTTCTAGCCCTAAATCACTTTTGAAAATGGGATTTAGACTGTGCAATACTGTGTGAAGCAGCACCTAAATCCTTTAAAAAATGTATCCACTTAGACCGAGTCTTTTGAAAATGGGACTTAGGAGCGTAACTCATTTTGGCACTTTTGAAAGTGCCAAGGAGCTGTCCCTACCTGCAGAAGGCTACAGGATATGAGATCTGTTCGGTTTAGGTTTGTACAGTGATTACCACAGTGAGACTCTGGCTTATAATTCGGGTCCTGAGGCATCACTGCAATAACAATAGTAGGAGCAGGCTGGAGTGTATGCAAATCTCGCTCTGCCCTCTACAAGAAGCTTCATCAGAGTTCCATCAGCTATTTAGGGATCATAGCTGCGGCCAATGTGATTCTGGTATTTCTCCCTCCCCGGTCACTACAACAAGACGGCAATTCTGTTAAAAAGTGACAGCTGAGCATTGACTGCCTGTCTGAATAGACAGGAATGGGCCCATTGTTTCCGTTTAAAACAAAAGTGATCAAAATGCTTTTCATTTGAAGCACAAGGATTGACCGTCAAACAATTTAATGTACGTGTAAAGTGCCGCAGATGGCTTCAGGTAAAATATATACAAATGAAACATTCCCAGGTCATGGAGGTATCTCGCCCACTGACACTGCTCTCAGATGCATCCCACCCTGGAGTTTCCCATGTGAGAAATGTATGGGAGTAACAAGAATCTATTTAACAGGGAGAATATTTAAAGCCCTGCTACCCAGCTATTTCCATATTGCTGTAACCCTTCTGCCCGTCTGAGTTGGCAGCAACAAGGGCCGGGTTCAGTATCTAGTGGTTCTGTTTCAATAACACAATGCAAAACCGGCTCGAGCCCCCAACCAGTGACCTGGGACAATTACACACAACCCCCGGGCACCTCTAAGAGGCAATACTTCCCCTCTCACAAGCCCAGAGTCAGACTGTAGCGAAATCCTTTTAATAAAGGAGGGAAACGATGCAGCATTATGTTGAGGAAACACCACAAACAGGATTCATAACACAAACCATGAGCAAAAGACACCCCCCCCACCAAGTAATTTTGGCAGTATCCTTTCCCCCTCAGAGTCTTAAGTCCAGCAACCCAAAAATCACCCCAAAGTCCAACAACCCAAAAGTCTCTGACCCTGGTCAGTGCAGCCCCAGAGTTCAAAAGTTTATCTGCAGAGTTTTACCTCCCAGCCCGGGGGGGGAAGGGGACGGGGGGCACAGCAGTGTTAAGGGGCACCTTCTGTGGTCAAAGGCTGACTGCCGCACCTCTCCATGGGGTTCTGCTGCAGCCTTCACCACAAGCCACTCCTCCAGCCGCTCCACTTCACCAGCTGTCCCATGAGCCGCTCCAGTCATTCCGCGAACTGCTCCGCTAGCCTCTCCACTCCACCAGGTGTCCCACGAGCCATTCCAGTCGTCCCACAAACCACTCTGCTCCACCAGCTGCTCAGCAACATATCTTCAGCCCCCCCCCAAAGCACTCAGTGATTTCAGCTTGTAGTAGGGGAGCCTCAGTGCTGGTGCACCATTGACCCAAAGTGAATTCAGCTCAGCAGCCTGTAACTAGACTCCTAATGGAATTAAAATTAGCTCTGATATTCTACAGGAGAGAGGAGAAGAAGATACAATTGGTATTTCAGGCCCTCAAAAGCCACCCATACCATCAAATACAAATACTTATCCCCAGCCTCTCTCAATTCACTGGGTTTTGGAACCATGTCCCTTGTCTAGCGAGTGCTACTTAGTTGATTGCAAGTCCCTCTGTCATAAAACAGTTTCATTGTCCTTGATTCACATAATCAGGGTAACAACACTTTATTCTTCCTGCCCCAATAACAGAGAAACTGGGGATCCCACACCAGCCAAAGTGACCATTTGGGCTGCTGTGGGCTCATACTAGGCGGGGTGGGTGTGCCTGTGCAAACAAGATCAGCCCCTGAAGTTCTTTTCCACAACTCGCCACAATTCACCACCAGCTGTCAGGGTAGAGCTCATCCTGACTCTGCTTACATCCTCCCCCCAGCTGAGAATTTGTCGTCCTGACAAATCACACTCCCTATTATACCAACTCACTGGTTCCCTCCAAAGGGCCTCAGGTAGCCCACTTTAGCTTCCACAAGCCTGTGTGCTAAATGTATTGGCTCCTCACTAGTCATCCCAGGTGCATCATAAGTTAACCGTTTTACTGGTCTTATTACCCTGTCTCGTCTATTGAGAATCTCTGTTGCAGTAGTAGGGGGGACATCCTCTTCAGCGACGGGTGGAGAGGTTTCCTTTGAGGGCCCCTCGGCTACTGTCATAGACCCCTGCATTTCTAATTCGAAGAGTGGAGGGTCCAAGCTGCCCAGGACACCTGTATGTCTCCACTGTCCAATAACCTGTGTGTGTCAACACACAGGGGTTCCACCAGCGGCACACGAGTGTCAGAAATGGGCCTAAATACTTCTGCCATGGGGTTTAGGGCAGAAGAGGGGGAGCTCTCTTTTGGTTCAGCTGATTGAGACTGAAATCTTGTCTACATTCCAGGATACACCATGGTTGTGTCTTCCTCCTCAGACTCACTCTCGGATGTGCTGCATAGGGGTAGGTTAGCTGAAGGGGCCGGCTGTCCATGTTGGATGGCGGCTTTGGTCCAGCACCTTTGTTCTGCCCGGTTGCCCTGTTGTGGCCCATCTCATAAGGGGTGCCTACCAATTCCCCCACAGGGAGCAAAAGGTTTCTATGCAGTGTCTTTGTCTGGCCTGGACCCTCTTCATATTTGATCTTGTAAACCGGCATGTCTCCTAGGTTTTCCCTCACCAAGTAAGGTATTGCTTTCCATCTGTCAACTATCTTGTGTTTGCCAGCAATACCCAAATTTCGCAGCAGGACTCTGTCCCCCGGCTGGAGCTCTTGCAAACATACCCTAGCCTCATATCGATGGTTGTTGTGGTCTGCGTTCTTCCGAGCCGCAGATGTAGCTAAGTGATAAGCATCCCGCAGCTTTTCTCTTAATCGGGATACATATTGCTGATGAGTTTCATAGCTATCTCCATCCTCTGATACACCAAAGCACAGATCTATGGGTAATCTTGGTTCTCGCCCAAACATCAAGAGATACGGGGTGACTCCTGTAGCATCATTCTTTGTGGCATTGTAGGCATGCACCAGAAATGCGACATGTTGGCTCCAGGTTGCCTTCTGCTCTGGTTGCAAAGTCCCCAACATATCTAATAGGGTTCAGTTGAACCTCTCTGGCTGAGGATCACCTTGCAGGTGATAAGGCATTGTCCTAGACTTTTTAATTCCCGCTATCCTCAGCACCTCCTTCAGAAGGTGACTCTCAAAGTCCCGCCCCTGATCCGAGTGTATCCAGGCTGGGAATCCATAAACTGAGAAATATTTTTCCCACAGTACTTGAGCAACAGTGGTGGTTCTCTGA
Organism: Trachemys scripta elegans; assembly: GCF_013100865.1. Lineage (NCBI taxonomy): Eukaryota > Metazoa > Chordata > Testudines > Emydidae > Trachemys > Trachemys scripta. Next base: position 31,907,566 of record NC_048299.1, read on the forward strand.
TCATGTGTGGGATATGCCTGCACATACCGCGTAAAATGGTCAGTCACAACTAGAACGTTCCCAACATTCCTCTTGTCTACTTCTAAAGACAAGAAATCAATGCATACCAACTCCAAAGGTTTGTTGCTGGTGATGTTTTTCAGATATGCAGCTCTCGTGGGCAGAGTTTTCCTTTGAACACATTGAGTGCAGGTCTCACATTTCCTGCGAACATCAGCCATCCGGGGCCAATAGAACCTACTACGAATAAGTTCCAGGGTCCTCTCCATCCCTAAATGTCCAAAGTCGTCATGCAGGGCCCTCATGGCCAGGGCTCTGTACTCTTTCGGCAGCACTAGTTGAGCTCGTTGCTTTTGTAAAGTGTCTGTGGTCACTCAGTGTAGCACTCCCTGAATCAGTTTTAGTTTGGTCCATTCTCTCAATAGTAGTTTACCCTCCGGGTTAGGTGGGACAACCGCGGCTGGGCTTCGCCCTTCCCTTTTGGCAAGTAGTGTATCACGAATGTCAATATCTTGCAGCTGGGCTTCCTGCCAATTGAGGATGGGCAAAGGAGATCGGTCCAATGCAATATAGTTCACTGAAGCAGAAGGCACGCATTCAGGGTGCAGGCCCAAAGCTTCTGCAACACATCCATGAAGGCTCTCATGGGCCTCTGGCTCTCGGCGACTCACACTGCAAATAGCTCTCACTCCATCCGTGGGTATCACAGCAACTTCTGGTGCCTGTGGACGCCTGGACAATGCATCTACATCTACATTACTTCTCCCTGATTGGTAATGAATGCTGAAGTCATAGCTAGCCAAAGTGGCCACCCATCTTTGCCCTGTAGCATCCAGCTTAGCACTTGTTAACACATAAGTCAGTGGGTTGTTGTCTGTCCACACCTGGAACTGAGCACCATACAAGTAGTCTCGAAATTTCTCAGTGATGGCCCATTTCAAGGCCAAGAACTCCAGCTTGTGGGTGGGATAGCGAGTTTCACTATCAGACAGTCCTCGGCTGGCAAAGGCTACAGGTGTACGTTTGCCTTCCACTTCCTGGTACAGGACTGCTACCAGACCCTCCAAACTGGCATCAGTATGCAGGATAAACTGCTTGCTTGGGTCAGCAAAGACTAGGACTGGAGCATAAGTTCGGCAAGTAATGATTTCTCGAAAAGCCCTTTCACATCTCTCATCCCACCATGGCCCAAATGGTTCGAAGGGGCCATAGTGTCTCTGTACAGGAGGCTTTGTGGACTTCCCCTTATTCTTGGTCTTAGATTTGTTCTTGCTGTACTGGTATCCCCTGGTAAGATCATTCAGAGGTTTTACAATCGTAGCATAGTTTTTCACAAATCTGCAGTAGTAGCCACTAAACCCAAGAAAGGTCTTGAGTTCTCTGTAGTTACTTGGACATGGCCATGTAGTGAGTGCTTCTATTTTATCAGGATCAGTTCTCACACCCTCTTGGGACACGATGTGACCCATATACTTCACTGAGGTTCTGCAGAACTTGCATTTGTCAATTGAAAGCTTCAGACCATAATCCTCCAACCTATCAAGCACTTTAAGAAGTCTTTCTTCATGCTCCTCCAAGGTTCTTCCAAACACAATCAGGTCATCCAAATAAACTAACACTTGCACTAAATTCATGTCTCCCACAACTTTCTCCATAAGACGCTGAAATGTGGCAGGTGCTCTAGAAATCCCTTGGGGCATGCGTTCGAACTGATAAAACCCTAATGGGCAGATGAAGGCTGTCTTCTCCTTATCTTCTTCTCCCAGAGGGATCTGGTAGTATCCACTCCAAAGATCCAACACAGAGAACCACTGGCTTCCCAGGAAACAGTCTAAAGCATCTTGGACTCGGGGCTTTGTGTACTGATCAACCACAGTTCGTCAGTTTAGGGTGCGGTAGTCAATACACATCCGGATTTTCCCATTCTTTTTACGGATCACCACAATGGGTGAGGCATATGGGCTGTGGGACTCTGTAATGATGCCATTCGCAGACAACTCCTGAAGATGTTGTTGCACATCTTCCATCTCAGAGACAGCAATCCTCCTAGATCTCTCCCTGAAAGGTCGAGAGTCATGTAGTCTGATGTTGTGCTCTATTTCTTTTGCACATCCCACATCCCACTCATGCAATGAGAACACCTTGGATCTTTCACAAAGTTTCCTCTGCAGGCGATCTTTCCACTCCTTGGACAACGGTGAATCTCCAAAGTCAAACTTTGCTGGGTCTATTGTCAGAACTTGAGTCTCACACTAGGGTTTTACAATTGATTCAGGCTCAAAGAGGTCTGCTATCTTTTGTCCTTGCTTCACAACAACATCTCGACTTATTTCATTAGCAATCAGTATAGTCATCTTTTCCTGGGCTTCAGCAGGTAGGGTTATGACTCCACTGGGGACCAGCACTCCTTCCAGGAGCTCTCCGTCAACCGGCTGCTCTACCATTGCTAATGCCCCTTCACTGCCTTTCAGCCTGGTACTCATAACAAGCACTTCTTGCTCTGTCCTTGCAGGCACTACTAAGGGGGTTGTGCCCATGTACTTCAGCGCCCCAATCGGTAGCTCAGATGTTTCCTTTTTAGCGCTCTCAATCTTCCTATAGGCTTCAGCACAAAGCGTATGGATCATCAGGGTATTCAGGTACTGGACCTCAGCCCGTCGTCTGCAGTAATCCGCGAGCACCTTGAAGAGACTGGAGTTGGTCCCCATCAGCACAGATACATCAGAGGTCCCTTTAGGGTCAGGGCATATTAAGGCAGCTGTGTCTACCTCTTCTCTTACCCCAGCAACCTCCTCTGGGAATTCTTGGTAGGGGTATTCATCCATGCTGAGGCCACCAGACCAAGGCCAGTCAGTGGCTGTATAGGCAGGTGCCTAAGCATCTGTTGGTAGAATGACTGAAATATAATAGTCACTTGAGATCCAGTGTCAAGCACGGCTTTACACTCCGCCCCTTCAATCCTCACCATGACCTCTGCTCAAGGCCCTATCAGTCCTGCGGGGATCCCAGCTAGACAGTCTTTTCTGGGGCAATCTTCAAATCCTGCAGGCCTGGATGGTCCCCGTCCCCAGACCCTCTGGCAGTTACCGGATCTCTTCCAACTGATCCTCAGCTTTCCATACACTAAGGAGGGATTTTCTTCAATAACACAATGCAAAACCGGCTTGAGCCCCCACCCAGTGACCTGGGACAATTACACACCACCCCCGGGTGCCTCTAAGAGGCAATACTTCCCCTCTTGCAAGCACAGAGTGAGTGTAGCGAAATCCTTTTAATAAAGGAGGGGAATAATGTGGCATTATATTGGGGAAACACCACAAACAGGATTCATAACACAAACCATGAGCAAAAGACACCCCCCACCCCCAGTAAGTTTGGCAGTGTCCTTTTTCCCTCAGGGTCTTAAGTCCAGCAACCCAAAAATCACCCCAAAGTCCAACAACCCAAAAGTCTCTGTCCCTGGTCAGTGCAGCCCCAGAGTTCAAAAGTTTATTTGCAGAGTTTTACCTCCCAGCCCGGGAGGGCAGGGGGGGTACAGCAGTGTTAAGGGGCAGCTTACATGATCCAACGCTGACTGCCCCACCTCTCCATGGGGTTCTGCTGCAGCCTTCACCGCGAGCCACTCTGCCAGGCGCTCCCTCCACCAGCCACCCCGTGAGCCACTCCAGCTATTCTGCAAACTGCTCCGCTCCACCAGGTGTCCCACAAGCCACTCCAGTCGTCCCGCAAACCACTCTGCTCCACCAGCTGCTCAGCAACATATCTTCAGGCCCCCGCCCTCACAACACTCAGTGACTTCATCTCATAGTAGGGGAGCCTCACTGCTGGTGCACCATTGATCCAAAGTAAATTCAGCTCAGCAGCCTGTAACTAGACTCCTAATGGAATTAAAATTAGCTCTGATATTTCACAGGGGAGAGAAGGAGATGCAATTAGAATTTCAAGCCCTCAACTGCAGCCCATACCATCAGGCATAAATACCTGCTCCCAGCCTCTCTCAATTCACTGGGTTTTGGAACCCATGTCCCTTGTCTAGCGAGTGCTACTTAGTTGATGGCGAGTCCCTCCATCATAAAACAGTTTCATTGTCCTTGATTCACATAATCAGGGTAACAACACTTTATTCTTCCTGTCCCAATAACGGAGAAACTGGGGATCCCACAGCAGCCAAAGTGACCATTTGGGCTGCTGTGGGCTCATGCTTGGTGGGGTGGGTGTGCCTATGCAAACAAGATCAGCCCCTGAAGTTCTTTTCCACAACTTGCCACAATTCACCACCAGATATCAGGGTAGAGTTCATCCTGACTCTGCTTACATTGCTATTTTTAACTGGTTGCAAGAAAAGGCAGCATAAAACAACGTTCCCCTTCTCTCTCTTCTTCCTTAATACTTCCCACCAAAGAGAAAGTTGTTCTGCTTCTTAAAAAGGGATATTAAGTCCTCCGAATTAGAATTACATTCTCAGCAGGTTTTCCCCCTATGGATTACTTCCTGTATCACAACAAGAATTTCCTTTCTAGTACTTCTGCTCATTGTGCAATGAAAAGGAGTTCCCTCCCCTGCAGCTCTTTGCTGTCTCTGAATGTCAATCTGGACATCTGGTTTTGGAGCTTACCATCCTGCCAAGTAAAAGACTTTGACTGTTTTGCCAAATCATTTACTCAGTCTTGAATTTATAGCCTAATTTTAGGAAAACTACTAAGGAGAAATTGTGAGTGAATGTGGCCTAACAGCCAAAGTCCATTGTTTTATAACAACTTTTTACCCTATTCATTTTGATCAGTGTGGTTCACAGACTGCTACCTGTAAATCACCGCAACATAACTTGCTACGATTCAAACAGAAGAGTGACCATAAAAATGTGTAACAGAAATAACCTAATATGGGATAAATGCTGGCATAAAAAAAGAATTCTGCACCATGAATCATGAAGTAAGTAAGATGTGTGAAACAATAACAAGCTGCCTCCAGGTTTCATAAGTCCCAAAATTTACAGAGAGACATATAAATAAACTAGGTCACGAAAACACCCAGAATGACAGCAAAGAGGAAAACACACAAATCAATGCAAAACATTGTCTTCAATAGAGTAAACTAAAAAAAAGTTACTTCACCTAGTTAGCTGTGCTTCTTCTTTGGGATTTGAAAAGCTGCTTCTCTTGTTAGCTGCTCTTTAACTTTAATTTTCCTGGTTTTGACATTTCTGATTTTGGCCTGCTTTCTCAATGTTTTGTTTTCATATGGCTTGCCCAGTTGTGACTGTTATTCCAAAAAAGTGCTGCCATGGTTGCAGCTCCAGCTGCAAACAAACTTCAGGCCTTAAATTAAATACAGAAAAAGAGACTCAGGAAAGATAAATAAGTATAATGAATACTAAAAGTATTTTTATGAATGATGGCCTCTCATCCCAGCAGCCAGCACCCTGCCAACCTCATGCCCAGCCTCCAGTGCCCTTCACTGAGGTTGCTGCTAAATTTGCTGTTACTCTGGGGCAAGAAGAAGTGTCTGGGGAATCAAAATGGAATGCAGGGAAAGTGGGAACTGGAGTTTCTTAACCTGTGTACTATATACTTTTTTAACATGAGCTTTAATAACATTTTTAAATTTGAATGCAGGGGTAATGAAATGTGGTTATGTTTATTGCATGAGTAAAGGGCAGCAGGACTGTACTTAGCCTGCCCTGATTGAGAGGGTCACCCTCAGTGCCTAATTTGTGCCAGGGCTTAGCCCTGGAACCTTTAGGCTTGGCAGTTCATAGCCCCAGGACCTCTGGGCTTACTGCATAAGTTATGAAAATGACAAGGTGCTTGAGCCTCAGCACCTCTTTCATTAAAGAAAGCACTAGTCACTCTCAACTGAACTGCAGTCATTAAGCAGGAGGTTTGGATACCAGATCCCAGTGGGGAGAAAGAGAGAGGGAGACAAAGGGGTGGGGGACGGGTGTTTTGCTTGGTGGTGTGGGATCTGCCTAAGACTCATAGGCATTATTTGACCTGCCTCTCTCCCCTGTTTAAAGATAGAACTGATTAAGCTCCACAGAGAATCTTGTTTTTTTAAGTGACCGCTAGAACTGAAATCACTGGCAATCAGGTTTAAGTGCTTAGGCCTGCTGTGTGACAGTGTTTTTGTGGAAAAGACTGCCCAGCCTGCACTAGCAGTGAGGTTCCCCCACTGAGAGCTGAAATCACTGACAGCTGGGTGGAATCTCAAGAGACTAATTCACAGAGGTCACGGCGGCAGCAGAAGGTGACGGTGCAAAGCCATCAATGATGGAGCGATGGAGTGAATGGTGGCACAGTGACCAACAGTGGCCAGAGCAAGCGGTAAGCAGATGAAGGAATGATTAAGATGCCTTCTCCTCCCAACCAGCCAGGGTGGGAGGTGAACTCATGAGAAAGCACCTCTGAACTCTGGGTCTCCACTGACCAAGGACAACAACTATGAGTGGGGTGTGGTGGAGGGGGAAGGGAGGGGCATGTTAAAGGAACATTTGTTTGTTGGACTACGTTTTAGTGACTTTGCACCAGAATGCTAGATTTGTGACTGGGAAACTTATAAAAATATAAATTTCCTAGTAGGCCAAGATTATTTGCCAACGTCGTTATCTCCCTTCGTCACTATCTTGAGAGGTCGTTATCTAGGGGAGTTTCTGTACTAAACATTAAATAATAAAGTTTACATAATAACATAACATAGCCAGGCTGGGTCAGAACAATGGTTCACCTAGTCCAGTAGCCTGTCTGCCAACAGTGGCCAATGCCAGGTGCTTCAGAGGTAATGAACAGAACAGGCAATCAAGTGATCCTTCCTGTGTCACCCATTCCCAGCTTCTGGTGAACATAGGCTAGGGATACTCAAAGCATGGTGTTGCATCCCTGCCCATCCTGGCTAATTGTCATTGATGGACCTATCCTCCATGAACTTACCTAGTTCTTTTTTGAACCTGGTTGTAGTTTTGGCCTTCACAGCATCCTAGCAAAAAGTTCTACAGATTGACTGTGCGTTGTGTGAAGAAGTACTTCCTTTTGTTTATTTTAAACCTGCTGCCAATTCATTTCATTGGGTGACTCTTAGTTCTTGTGTTACGTGAAGGAGTAAATAACACTTCATTATTCACTTTCTCCATATAAATCAAGATTTTACAGACTTCTATCATATCCCCTCTTAATCATCTCTTTTCCAAGCTGAAAAGTCCCTGTCCTTTTAATCTGTCGTCATATGAAATCTGTTCCATACGCCTAATCATTTTAGTTGCCTTTTTCTGAACCATTTCCAATTCCAATATATCTTTTTTGAGATGGGGTGACCAGAATTGCACGCAGTATTCAAGATGTGAGCATACCATGGATTTATATAGTAAAAGTGGAGGAGCTTGGTTTGCCAGCAAACTGGAGGCCAATGTTAAGTGCATTATCACTTATTAATCCTGAAGTTGGAGACAGGTTCCGAATAAGACCGGCAAATGCTCACTATCTTTTTGTAAGAAACTCAACTGACTGGTTAGAAGCGTGCTGAGTCTTTCACTGTTGCACCACATTTGAAAAATTGAAGAACTCTCTCACCATATTCAGAAAGTGTGCATGCATGGCTAATGAATGCACCGATGCAAATGGCCATTAAGTATTAAGTCATTGCATATGTTATCTTGATGTCAGCGCAACTAGATGTATTTCTAGATGTTCAGGTTATAGAAGACACATTGGCTGCATCTGTGACAAGCCACATCCTAGAAAAATTAAATGCTTGTAAACCAGACCCCAAACAGATGGCTGCTTGTACATTTGATGGAGTTGCAAACTTCTCTGGAAGACATAGTGGAGTACAAGTTTTACTCAGAGAAAAAGTATAACCCTGATCTCTCCTATACACACTGCAGAGGCCATCTACTCCAACTAGCACTAGTATGAGCTGCAGAATCTTCAAAAGACATTAAAACTATAAATTTAGTGTCTTTGTTATACTCTTTTCAGCAAGAATCCAAAAGCACTGAATGTCTTGGAAAAAATAGAAAATATGCTGGGACTTCTTTATCATCACTAGTGATTAAATCCAATCTTTGTGCTATGTTTCCTGGGATGAAAGAAGTAGGCATTCATCTCTTGCTACTCCCAGTCACAACAACTACAGTTGACTGTTATTTTTCCTCATTGAATTGAATTTTGTGCTCTGCAAGAAGTCGCCTTCTGCCTGATCATGAACATATCATGAAGGACTGGAACTACCGGACACATGAGAAGCCACCAAAGATGAATGCACTGCATACAAGAAGTTCATTAGCAAAGTTGTGCAAAATTATAACAAGGAACCAAGAAGGATGTAGATGTAGTGCTTCATAATAGGCTTGAATAGCCAACTTTAATTTGTGTAATGATTTCAAAACATGAGTTAAATCTAATAAAATGATCGTGAAACATTTTTCAATTTTTACTATGGTGTCATATGGCTCACCTTCGCCCTCACCCCTCATCAGCCCTCACTCCTCTGTAAATTTGAACACCCCTGTCCCCCATGTTCACTGTAAGCTGCGTGCTTGGGCGGGCGGCCCAGGAGACAGTCAAACGTCGCCCAGCTGATTAGCAAAGCACTCACAGCCAGTGGGCAGCATATGTTCAGTTGCCCATCCCCTCACATTGTTCCATCATGCAGCTGCTCCCGGGACCCTCCTCATGGCTGTGTGAGGGGGGGAAGGAAGGGTACTGATGTCAGGTGTCCCCCTCCTCCCGCCCCTGTACCTCATCTCCACAGAGCCGGGGAAAGGGGACACAGCCTGGCTCAGGATTCGAAGAGCTGCTGCGGTGAACAGTGAGCACCATTCTTAAAGAGACGGTGCACTGTTTCCGAGATTTCCCCAGTAATCAGCTCACACAGTCTCTCTCTCTCTCTCTCTCTCTCTCTCTCTCTCTCACACACACACACACACACACACACACACACACACACACACACACAGTCCCCCTGCCCAGAGCCAGGGAAGGGAAACAACAGGTTAGGACAGAGCAGGAGAGCTTTCAGTGAGTGTCTTAAAGAGACAGCACACGGCGTCTCTCAGAAATGTCCCCAGCATCCAGCACACACACAATCTGTGTCACACATACAGTCACACACTCTGTGTGTGTGTGTGTGTGTGTCTCTCTCTCTCTCTCTCTCACATACACACATACACACATACACACACACACTTTGTCTCTTTCACAGTCACCTCCCAACACATACTTGTATTATTGTTGTTGTTACTTTTTGGTACGTCCTGCAATGCACATAAATTCTTTGTAATTTTATTCTTTCAAAGTGTGTTATTTTAGTGTTTTGACTGGTCTATGCATTTCATAACTCTTATTTCTCTTACACTTAAATTTAATTCTTTGAGTAGTGAGTTCTAAAAAATGCCTAACTTGTCCTAGCTGGAGTAATTATCTCTATGGTAACTTTTTAAAAATATATATTATATCTAGGTTTTTTGTTTCTACTGGTGGCACACATCTGCACATGGGTGGAAAAAATTAGAGGGAACATTGCGGCGCACCCCTCCCTCCCCCATTTTAATTCCTGGAGAAAACACTGAAGGAGCTCCCTCTCCTGCGGCTCTTTGCCATTTCTGAATGTCATAGAATCATAGAATATCAGGGTTGGAAGGGACCTCAGGAGGTCATTTAGTCCAACCCCCTGCTCAAAGCAGGACCAATTCCCAACTAAATCATCCCAGCCAGGGCTTTGTCAAGCCTGACCTTAAAAACCTCCAAGGAAGGAGATTCCACCACCCTCCCAGTGAAAAAGTTTTTCCTAACATCCAACCTAAACCTCCCCCACTGCAACTTGAGACCGTTACTCCTTGTTCTGTCATCTGGTACCACTGAGAACAGTCTAGTTCCATCCTCTTTGGAATCCCCATCAGGTAGTTGAAAGCAGCTATCAAATCCCCCCCTCATTCTTCTCTTCTGCAGACTAAACAATCCCAGTTCCCTCAGCCAGGGCCGGCTCTAGCGTTTATGCTGCCCCAAGCACAAAAAAAAAAAAAGCTGCGATCGGCGGCAGCTCTACTGCCGCTTCATTGTACGGCGGCAATTCGGCGGCACGTCCTTCGCTCTGAGAGGGAGTGACGGCCCCGCCCTCGAATTGCCGCCAAACTGCCAGATGTGCTGCCCCCTGCTTCATTGGCCGCCCCAGGCACCTGCTTGCTACACTGGTGCCTGAAGCTGGCCCCGCCCTCAGCCTCTCCTCGTAAGTCATGTGCTCCAGCCCCCTAATCATTTTTGTTGCCCTCCGCTGGACTCTTTCTAATTTTTCCACATCCTTCTTGTAGTGTGGGGCCCAAAACTGGACACAGTATTCCAGATGAGGCCTCACCAATGTCGAATAGAAGGGAATGATTACATCCCTCGATCTGCTGGCAATGCCCCTACTTCTACAGCCCAAAATGCCATTAGCCTTCTTGGCAACAAGGGCACACTGTTGACTCATATCCAGCTTCTCGTCTACTGTAACCCCTAGGTCCTTTTCTGCAGAACCGCTTCCTAGCCATTCGGTCCCTAGTCTGTAAAAGTGAATGGGATTCTTCTGTCCTAAGTGCAGGACTCTGCACTTGCCCTTGCTGAACCTCATCAGGTTTCTTTTGGCCCAATCCTCTAATTTGTCTAGGTCCCTCTGTATCCTATCCCTATCCTCCAGCATATCTATCACTCCTCCCAGTTTAATGTCATCTGCAAACCTGCTGAGAGTGCAGTCCACGCCATCCTCCAGATCATTAATGAAGATATTGAACAAAACCGGCCCCAGGACTGACCCTTGGGGCAATCCGCTTGAAACCGGCTGCCAACTAGACATGGAGTCATTGATCACTACCCGTTGAACCCGATGATCTAGCCAGCTTTCTATCCATCTTATAGTCCATTCATCCAGCTGATACTTGTTTAACTTGCTGGCAAGAATACTGTGGGAGAGCGTATCAAAAGCTTTGCTAAAGTCAAGGAATAACACATCCACTGCTTTCCCCTCATCCACAGACCCAGTTATCTCATCATAGAAGGCAATTAGGTTAGTCAGGCATGACTTGCACTTGGTGAATCCATGCTGACTGTTTCTAATCACTTTCCTCTTCTCTAAGTGCTTCATAATTGATTCCTTGAGGACCTGCTCCATGATTTTTCCAGGGACTGAGGTGAGGCTGACTGGCCTGTAGTTCCCCAGATCCTCCTTCTTCCCTTTTTTAATGATGGGCACTACAGTAGCCTTTTTCCAGTCATCCGGGACCTCCCCTGATCGCCATGAGTTTTCAAAGATAATGGTCAATGGCTCTGCAATCACATCTGCCAACTCCTTTAGCACCCTTGTATGTTGTGCATCCGGCCCCATGGACTTGTGCTCGTCCAGTTTTTCTAAATAGTCCCGAACCACTTCTTTCTCCACAGAGGGCTAGTCACCTCTTCCCCATACTGTGCTGCCCAGTGCAGCAGTCTGGGAGCTGACCTTGTTTGTGAAGACAGAGGCAAAAAAAGCATTGAGTACATTAGCTTTTTCCACATCCTCTGTCACTAGGTTGCCTCCCTATTCATTTTGTCAAGTATCAGAGGGGTAGCCGTGTTAGTCTGAATCTGTAAAAAGCAACAGAGGGTCCTGTGGCACTTTTAAGACTAGCAGAAGTATTGGGAGCATAAGCTTTCGTGGGTAAGAACCTCACTCCTTCAGATGCAAGTAATGGAAATTTTCAGAGGCAGGTATAAATCAATATGGAGATAACAAGGTTAGTTCAATCAGGGAGGGTGACGTGCTCTGCTAGCAGTTGAGGTGTGAACACCAAGGGAGGAGAAACTGCTTCTGTAGTTGGATAGCCATTCACAGTCTTTGTTTAACCCTGATCTGATGGTGTCAAATTTGCAAATGAACTGGAGCTCAGCAGTTTCTCTTTGGAGTCTGGTCCTGAAGTTTTTATGCTGTAAGATGGCTACCTTTACATCTGCTATTGTGTGGCCAGGGAGGTTGAAGTGTTCTCCTACAGGTTTTTGTATATTGCCATTCCTGATATCTGACTTGTGTCCATTTATTCTCTTGGACACAAGTCACATAAATGGACACAAGTTGACTGTAATCCACATCTTTAAATGGTGTGTGATTTCTGAAGTATAAATTCTTCCTTGTTTGATCCAGATTTCTGGATGATCCTGTCCTTTATATTTTACAATAACATCTTCTAAGGCTGAGATGTCCAGTGTACTCGAAGAGCTGATGTCAATCATCTGAAATGTGATTTCTAAAACTTCAACTATGCAGGTTCTCGTCACGCCATACAAAGCAAACCCAGGGTTAAGATGATCTACATTTCTATCTGTTGTTCTGTAGGTGATTATTCTAACTGAACAACTGAATTTTTTCTCTCTTAATGCCACAATAATTTGGCGATAAGCCTCACAACACTTAGCTAAATGTGCCACCACTTTGCTTGGGAACTCGTTGCTTAACTTTTGAATTCCCCACATGAACAAAACTTCCTGGTAGTCCTCAATTTCCCTTTTCATTTTATGCTGTGCAGTTATTTCTAGTGTCTTGGCTTCTAACAGTATCTCCCAGTAATCATACATAACATATCTCAACTCATTGTGTAAGTATTTTTTGAGCTGCTGAGCGCTTCCAAGTTTGTCAGCGAACACAATGACTCTGGGTGTTTCCCCTAAACTTCCTATGGTCTGAGCGGGAGATATTTCTTTCCACTTATTTTCAAAGAGCAAGTCATTGTCTCTGGGGGATGTTGGTTTCATAAAAGTGATCCCAACATGTTTCAGTTCTGCCAGAATGGAGCCACGGTTATCTGTAAAGCATCCACAAACTTCTAAGTAGTTCCCAGTTGATTTGCTTGTTTTCAAATATATCATCATTTCCTCCTCCAAAGGTCTGAAAACTACAAGACTGCCTGTGCCAGAAGGAAAGTCTGCTCTGGTTTGGAAAGTTATTGTTGTCATGACAGTGATCATCTGTAGAAAACAGTCTAACAGCACTGGATGATACAATAGTCAGACATCTCTTCTCTGGTCTCTCTGTTCACAATTGTGCTGGTTATAGCTTCCTTTAGCGCGTCACAATAAAATACATCACAAAAACTAATCATGGAGTCATCTTTGATGGAGTTATTTCTGTTTTAGCTGCTAATGCAACTTGTTGCTGTAAATGTCAAAGAGAGTTTGTAACAAATGCTTTTCTCTACTTGTAATTTACATGGCTTCTTCTACAGACAGATGTACAGGCCAGATTTGGGAGAGTTACTGAGTTGCTTATGTTTAACTGCTCAGCTGTGTCTTCCATTGTCAATTTGAGGGATTTGCTTGAAGCTGCAGAGAGTACAAATAATTCAATCGGTCTTTTAAAAGAGGGAAGAACCTGTGTTTGCTTGAACTGTCTGACAACAACCTGGGCATTAGTTCCCCCAAATCCAAAACAGTTGACACCAGCTACTCTTCCAAATTCTCTCGACTCTTCCCATTTCTCTACAGTCGTTGGAATTGATAGATTTAACTTCTCTGTATTTATGCTACTAATATCCTCTCTGTAGTGCACAGATGGAACAATCATTTCATGGTGCATCATTAAAAGAACTTTAATTAATGCAGCTGCCCCAGCAGCTGATTCAGCATGGCCAATGTTCCCTTTAACAGAACCAATCTTTAGAACAGGCATTTTAGGAGATCTGTTATTACCAATGATGCTACCTAGGCTCTCTTGCTTTTGTAGGATCTCCAGCAGGAGTTTCTGTGCCATGTACTTCAACATACTGAACAACTTATGCGTCAACATGAATCAGATAAATGCTGCATATTAACTTTTCCTATGCTGTTTGAGATGGTCTTGTGATTGGACTCACGGATCTGCCATTCTGATTTATTACACTGATATTTATATCTGCCCATATTCTGTTGCAATCTTCTAGTGCTCGTTTTGAAAAAAAGGATTTTTACAATATAGGAAGGGCAAGGGCAGACAGAATATTCTGTTTAATTCTTAAACATACCCTTCTTACACTAGGATAAGTGCCTAAATATTTTAGCCCTGGATATTAACCTCACAGTAGAAGAGTTGCATCTAGAGCTGGGAATATGTTCTCCCATTAAAGGACATATTAGAATGGGAATTGAACAGTGCTAGGTATCTGGAAATCTCATTTTGGAAGCTCTATGAAAATGAACCTACCTTTTTTAGTGACTTCAGTAAAAGAACACCACAGCCTTCTCCCCTTCCATTACCATTTGCCTTTTTAGTAAAGGGCTTACTCATCCCCTTGGGAGAGAGCATTTTTGCTTTACTCAGAGATACGAAAGTGCTGGGATCTATAATGCAGTTCACTCCTCCAAACAGAGCCGCTTCACAGTCTCCTGTAGTAAAATAAATGTATGACTGTTTTCCATCTTTTGTGCATCTCTACAGATTTACATTAATACACTGTAGTAATATTTGGAATTGTTAACAGTGCCCATTAGTGATAAAAAGAATTTGCAGGGAGATTATAAAAACAGAACTGACCCATTGAAAGTGCGTAGACATATTCAAACTTTCAGGCCCTGAAACCCAACAGATGATAAAATTCTCAGTGTTTGGAATGGGCCCAAGCAGACAGCAGAATATTAATAGAAGCTATTGAGGGAGTAAATAATCTTGGTCTTTAAAAAAAACACAAAAAACATCCACTCCTTCATGAATCATGATAATGTGATTTGAAAGAATGGCAGACACTAATCATTTAGCAGGTCCCTGAAAAAGAAAGGCTTAAATCTTCCATGGGTGCCAAAAATCAGTGATAGTATTTGACAGTTGCTGTTACAGGTGATATAAAACTCTGTACTCTGTACTGGTGGAACTGAGGGTGCAAACTTTCATTTTGTTAATGGTAAAATGGAAATGCTTTTAGCCCTTACCAGCCCTATACCTATCTCATAGAACTGGAAGGGACCTTGAACGGTCATCAAGTCCAGCCCCCTTCCTTCACTAGCAGGACCAAGTACTGATTTTGCCCCAGATCCCTAAGTGGCCCCTTCAAGGATTGAACTCACATTACCAGGGCAATGCTCAAACCACTGAGCTATCCCTCCCACCAGTGGTGCACATATATACCTTAGTAACTTAACTACAGTATCAACCCTAATTTATTTGCTTATTTACTTTTAGTCCCAGTACCTTGTTTAACTGCTTGCAAGGCGTAATGCAAAGCAAAAAGAAACGATGAGCATGCAGTATCGATGGAAAGTGATGGTCCAGTCAGATTAAAAGTGTATGAAATCCTGTTAGCAGCTATGCTTACTGCTACCCCAGTTCCATCGTAATGATTTATTTCAGTTACTGCTCTGCTTGATATGATCTCATAGTCTCGATTCATAAGACCTGTAAAAACAGCAGACATGTTTCATGTTAGCATGAGAGATTAAAATAGATGAGCAGATCTAAACGTAGTGGTGTTCTTTGCTTTCTCACTTTTATCCTGTGCCATGCTACATCAGCACCTACAGTGAAATCCTGGTTGTATTGAAGTCGATGGCAAAACTCCCATTGACTTCAGTGGGGCCAGGATTTCACTCCTTATCTATATATTTAACACTTGAAATTTGTCTGAAGGTATTAAATGACATGAAGGCCTCGTCTGCAAGAGAAAGTTTCACTGATTATAACTGAATCAGTTTAAATGTGTTAGTCTCTAAGGTGCCACAAGGACTCCTCATTGTTTTTGCTGAATCAGTTTAGAATCACACTTTCAGTTAAATTGGGACTAACTCCTATTTTGATTGAACTTAAACAGATTCCTAATTAACTCAAACTGAACCAAAATGAGCCGTGTTTAAAACTGAAAGCGAGTCCACAGATTTAACTGAATGGGTTTTAAAATCACACCTTTAGTGAAACCAGCATAACTTTCTTGTGTAGCCCAGGCCTTAGCACTCAATTTTGACACAGCCCCATACAGCTGAGCAGGGCAGTAAGGCCTTATAAGAACCATCCCCATCCCATGTGGCCATGCAGGGCTTAGCCGGCTTATGAGACATTGGGTTTGGTGAGGCAAGAGCAGGAGCTGCACTCCCAGTAGACTCCCTGTGAGCAGGTAGATGAGGGGAAAGGAGGGGTGTTACTGATCCTGTGGCCAGGCAGCCCTGCAATGGGAGGAGGGAGGAGCTGGACCAGTCCAGCTGGAGGACCAGGAACTGGAGGCACAAAGGCTCCCAGAGTCATCAGGAGTGCAAGAGAAGCAGCCACACTGCTACCTCCATCCGAAGAACACAGTGTCCACCCACCTCCTTAGCCACGCAGTGCAGTTTGTGATTTAGACTTAGAGTGTCATTTATGTAACAATAAACAATACAATTAATTCATTAGACAATGTGAACTGTTCATAACATACAGTATGCAGCACTGTTCAGAGCATAGTAGCTTTAGATATTCCATCATTAGATTAATAAAGTTAGATAACTATGTAAATTTATGAACTGGTTCACCACTAGGCTGCTAACTTACCAACAAAAACCCCTGTTTTGCTGCCACTGACATGTTCCATCGCGACTCCTGCATCCTCCAGGGCTCTGTACGTGCATTCCAAGAGTAACTTTTGTTGAGGATCCATGCGCTCAGCTTCCAGATCCTTAATTCCAAACAGCTTGTTGTCAAATGTGTTAAATCTAAGACATACAAATCAGGAAATGGCATGAGATTCTTATAAGAAAGCTAGAGAAATGTGGTCTAGGTGAAATTACTATACGATGGGTGAATAACTGGTTGAAAGAGTGTAATCCAAGAATAGTTATCAATGGATTGCTGTCAAACTGGGAGAACATATCTAGTGGGGTTCCATGTAGGTCAGTGCTGGGTCCAGTACTATTCAATATTTTCATTAATGACTTGCATAATGAAGTGGAGAGTATGCTTATGAAATTTGTGGATGACATCAAGCTGGAAGGAGCTGTAAGCACTTTGAAGGACAGGATTAGAATTCAAAACAATGTTGATAAATTAGAGATTAGTCTGAAATCAACAAGATTAAATTCAATAAAGACAAGTGCAAAGTACTACACTTAGGAAAAAAATCAAATGCACAACTACAAAATGGGGTATAAGTGGCTAGGTGGTAGTGCTGCTGAAAAGGATCTGGGGGTTTATAATGGATCACAAATTTAATATGAGTCAATAATGTGAAGCCGTTGTGAAAAAAGCTAATATCATTTTAGGGTGTATTAATATGAATATGCAAGACATAGGAAGTAGTTGCCCTGCTCTACTTGCCACTGGTGAGGCCTAGGCTGTAGTACTGTGTCCAATTCTGGGCACCACACTTTAGGAAAGATGTGAACAAATTGGAGAAAGTCCACAGGACAGCAGAAAAAATTATAACAGGTTTAGAAAACCTGACCTAAGAGGAAAAGTTTTAAAAAGTGAGCATGTTTAGTCTTGAGGAAAGAAGACTGACAGGGGACCTGTTAAGAGTTTTCAAATATGTTCACAGATGTTATATTGACTGCTGTGATCAGTTGTTCTCCATGTTCACTGAAGGTTCAATAAAAAGTTATGGTCTTAATCTGCAGCAAGGGAGATTTAGGTTAGATATTAGGAAAAACTTTCTAACTCAAAGCATAGTTAAACTCTGGAATAGGTTTCCAAAAGAGGTTTACAAGAACAGGTTGGACAAACACCTAATATGGATGATATAGCTTTACTTGGTTCTGCCTCAGTGAAAGGGCCTGGATTTGATGATTTTTTAGGTCCCTTCTAGCCTTACATTTCTATGATTCTATGATACATATAGCATGCAGTATGAGAGAGTTTATTGTGTTGCATATTCAATTGTAATTACATGACAAGCCAAACCTGTATCCCTCCAGGAAAATTTCACATCAGAAAGTAGCATGCCGGTACATCTACAGATGTACCAAGTACAAATGTGACCATAATGTAATTAAATGTAATATCCTTGTAGTGGGGAAAATGCCAAAGGAACCCACTACAGTACATTTAGCTTCAGAAAGGGGAACTACACAAAAATGAGGAAGCTGGTTAAAGAGAAATTAAAAAGAACTATCATAAGAATAAAGTGCCGGCAAACACCATAATAAAGGCTCACACTAAATGTATATCCAAAATTTTAAAAAAGTAAGAGGAACAAAAAAATGCCACCATGACAGAAAAAGGTGGTTAGAAGAAAAATTATATCTTTTAAAAATTGGAAGTCAAATCTTACTGAGGAAAACAGAAAGGAGCATAAACTCTGGCAAGTAAGTAAAAGTATAATGAGGCAGGCCAAAAAAGAATTTGAAGAGCAACTAGCAAAAGACACAAAAACTAACAGCAAAAACATTTTTCTAAGTACATCAGAAGCAGGAAGCCTGCAAAACAATCAGTGGGGCCACTGGATGATTGAGGTGCTACTGGAGCATTAAAGGAAGACAAGACCATTCTGGAGAAGTTAAAAGAATTTTCTGCATTGGTCTTCACTGCACAGGATCTGAGGGAGATTCCCACGCCTGAGCCATTCTTTTTAAGTCACAAATCTGAGGAACTGTCCCAGAATGAGGTGTCAGAAGAGGAGGGTTTGGAACAAACTGATAAATTAGAAAGTAATAAGTCACCAGGACCAGATGGTATTCACCCAGGAGTCCTGAAAGAACCCAAATATGAAATTGCAGAACAACTAACTGTGGTATGTAACCTATCGCTTAAATCAGATTCCGTACCAGATGACCAGGACAGGAAACAGATTTTTTTTAAAGGCTCTAGAGGTGATCCTGGCAATTAAAGCCTAGTAAGCTTAACTTCAGTATCAGGAAGATTGGTTGAAACTGCGGTAAAGAACAAAATTATCAGACACATAGATGAACATGGTATGTTGGGGAAGACTGCACACAGCTTTTGAAAAGGGAAATCATGCCTCACCAATCTATTATGATTCTTTGAGGGAGTTTACTAGGATGTGGACAAGGATGAGCCAGTGGATATAATGTACTTGGATTTTCAGAAACCATTTGACAAGGTCTCACACCAAAGGCTCTTAAGCAAGGTAAGCAGTCATGGGAGAAGGAAGGTCCTCTCATGGATCAGTAATTAGTTAAAAGATAGGAAACAAAGGGTAAGAATAAATGGTCAGTTTTCACAGTGGAGAGAGGTAAATAGCAGAGTCCCCAAGGATATGTAGTGGGACCTGTGCTGTTCATATTGATCTGGAAAAGGGGATAAACAGTGAGGTGGCAAAGTTTGCAGACAATACAAAATTACTCAAGATACTTGAGTACAAAGCTGTCACTGAAGAATTACAAAGAGATGTCACAAAATTGGTTGTCTGGGCAACAAAATGGAAGATGAAATTCAATGCTGATAAGTGCGAAGTAATGCCCATTGGAAAACATAATTCTAACTACACATAAAAAATGATGGGGTCTAAAGTGGCTGTTACCACTCAAGAAAGAGATCTTGGAGTTATCATGAATAGTTCTCTGAAAGCATCTGCTCAATGTGCAGGAGCAGTAAAAACACTAACAGAATGTTAGGATCCATTAGGAAAGGGAAAAATAATAAGACAAGAAATATCATAATGTCACTAAATAAATCCATGTTATGCCCACACCTTGACTACTTTGTGAAGTTCTGGTTGACACATCTCAAAAAAGATATATTAGAATTGGAAAACGTACATAGAGGGGCAACAAAAATTATTAAGGGCATGGAACAGCTTCCATATGAAGAGAGATTAAAAAAGGACTGTTCATCTTAGAAAAGAGATGACTAAGGAGGAATATGATAGAGATCTATAAAACCTTGAATTGTGTGGAGAAAGTAAATAAGGAAGTGTTGTTTACCCATTCACATAACACAAGAACCAGTGGTAACCCAATGAAATTAATAGGCAGAAGGTTTAAAAGAAACATAAGGAAGTACTTCTTCACACAATGCACAGTTAGTCTGTGGAACTCATTGCCAGGGGTGTAACTGAAGGTGAAGAGTATAACTGGGTACAAAAAAGAATTAGATAAATTCATGGAATATAGGTCCATCAAAGGCTATTAGTCAAGAAGTTCAGGGATGCAACCCAATTCTCTGAGTGTTCCTAGACCTCTGATTGCCAGAAGCAGGGACTGGACAACAGAAGATGGGTCACTCAAATTTGCCCTGTTCTTTTCATTCCCTCTGAAGCATCTGGCACCAGCCACTGTCAGAAGACAGAATACTGGGCTAGATGAATCATAGGTCTGACCCAGTATGGCTGTTGTTTAGTTGTTTTTCTATGTATATTAAGCACTACCTCAAAAAATATTTATCCTTACAACAGTATATTTACCAAATAGCCAGAATGATTCTATAAAAAAACAAAAATATAAAGAACTGAAATAAATAATGGAATAAAAAAGATATTAAGAGAAAAGTATTTTAAAAAATGTTATACCACCTACCAAGAGAAATAAGATTATTGTTGATATTAATAAATAATAATAATATTCCTCTGCATAGATTTATATATAAATATAGCACTGTCAGGTTTCACATTAGAGGTGGTTAGAAAAATTCCAGTGAAACCCTTTTTCAGTCAGAATTAGCTGATTTGTAAAAATTAAAATGATCTGCAGAGACAGTTTGGTACCAATGAAGTTCCAATGGAACCCACACAACCAACCGGGTGAACACTGGCTCGCCTTGTATCTGGTGGAGAGTAAGCGTGGAGAGTTTTTTGACTCATATGGGGACCCCCTGAACAGTGTGTTGTTTCCTAAAAGCATTATGAAATTTTTAAACAAAAATGCCACAGACATGGTGTTTCACAATAGACAATTACAAGAGCCCTGCTCCGTTGCCTGCGGCTATCACTGCGTGTTTTTCTTACATCATCGTAGCAAGGGTTTATCTTTTGACCGGATTATAAAATTGTATTCTAATGACTTAGTGCAAAACGACCAGATGGTGATGAATTTTGTAAAAAATAAATTTAAATTCTTGGGCATGACTAGCCTTGCTCAAAGCATGTTTCAACAAGCCCAGACATGTGTATCTTGCAATGATTTTCATAGCCATGTTACCCAATAAAGCACCCCAGGTGAGGGGTTTAAAGACAATTGATGTTTGTTGGGGTTTTTTGTTTTTTTTAAAAAAAAACAATGACCAATTGAGAAAAAGTACACAGATTTTTTTTTAAAGTATAGAAATGTTTTATTTAAAGCAAAACATTACCAGTTTTAAAAATTTTAGAATGTGAAAAACATTACATACATGTGAAAAACATTCGGCTCTTTTAGCTAATTTTCATTTTTTAGATGGCAAAAAAGAGGTCACGGTTTCTCGATCCACGCCGGTGTCAGCAGTCGAGGCCTTGAGGCATTCCAAAAGATCTCTGTTGGCCGCATTGCCCATGACGGAAGATGGTACGTTCAGTTCCGCCATGGCATTCATAAACACATCCCATCCTTTAGGTACATGTCTGCTAGGAACAGAGCGAGTCTGGGTGACAGCCCTGACTTAGTCGAGCATGTTAGAACCATTAACCACAGAGCCCTTGTACACAAAAGACCCTTTATCGTTCCATGAAGAGAGATTTTTATCCTGGCCCAGCTTATTTAGCAATATTATTGCATTTTTCTTATAACGCTTATTCACATTATCCAACACCTCCTGAACAACAGAGTCTGAGTTCTTTGGTGTTTCTGGGGGTTTGGCAGTCACACTTTGTTCCTGTTCCGGTAGAAACAGACTTATTTTCCCTTTATCCGCATATTTGGCCAAGTCAGTTATTTGAAGAACAGACTTCATTTCAGCATCCAGTAAGCGAGTTTCGGTTGTTCTGGTATTTTCCTCTGTCGGAGGGGGAGCCCTTAATTGCTCCAACTGGTGGCTGGGCACCAGGTACATTTTTTCTGCATACTCCATTATCGATTAGTTAAAAGCCCTGTTATCAGAGGGATAGCAAAACTTAACAGAGGTCCGATAAACCCCCCCAGACTGCTTCACCAGATGCTTTTTTCTTTTAAGTGAAATCCTTTTATTACACAAAGTTTTTATAAGCGTGCATTTCTTTTTCTTTTTCTCTCCCCCCCCCCCCGCCTTTAAGTTAAAATACATTTGTGGCTTTCTTACAGTATTAAACAGTACCCATTTCCAAGTGGGGAGGCCTTTGCAGATATCAATTAATGTCTTGGGGCTTGGTTATTTTTTAAAACATGTTTCTTTCATGCTTAAAGTTTGGGGGTGGGGTTGTTTCCTAGAAAGAATGACTCATAGCATTCAACCAACTCCTGGGCCATATTTAAACTGTCCAATAGCGTTTCACCAACTCCTGGGTCCTTTAAACTGTCCAATAGTGCTCTACCAACCCCAGGGGTTATATTTAAACTGTCCAATAGCATCTGTGAATTCCTGAGGTTTTATTTCATTTCATATTAATCAGAACTCACCATCCACCCCCACCCACCTCCCTTACTATGGGTGCACTCCCATCAAATGTAACCCTATAGCAACAAGGGTAAGTAATTGCAGTCACCCTGGCTATTCAGTGAGGGGTGTGTGTGGTTAAACCCTTTCAGCTCAATAGACTAAGGATAGCTCAGTGGTTTGAGCATTGGCCTCCTAAACCTAGGATTGTGAGTTCAATCCTTGAGGGAACCACTTAGGGATCTGGGGCAAAATCAACATTTGCTCCTGCGAGTGAAGGCAGCTCTATGAGATAGGTATATCTCCATATTAACTCTATTGTACTCAAACACATGTCTGTACTAGCCCTGTTTGTTTTATTGTAAGCACATTTTTAGGATTTTTTCCCCCCACCACAACATACATTTCAGCTTTTTGCTATAAATGGATCTCTTTTACACACACAAAAACACAAGAGCTAATTCTCCCAAACAATTTATTTATTTATTTTTATTTAAAAAACATATAGCTCCTTGAAAACAAACCAAGATGCTTCATTAAAACTTTTTAGCTCACTTAAGGGCCAAAGGCCTTCTAACAAAACACAGATAGTCACAAAACCCCTTTTTAAAAAAAATTTACAGCTACCAAGTTTTATATCGCATGTTTGTCCCCTCACCATTCTCTAACTTAATCCTTTTAGATTTCTTACCAATAGTCTTTTTCTTAAGCAGGGTTCTGTAACTTTTTGTGTGAACTAGATGTTCAATATAACGCTGTAAGCAGGCATCTTCCGGTTTGGTCATTTTCTCTAAAACACAGTCAGGGTCTCCACTGAATTGCACAGCATTTATCAAGGTCACCCCCTGCGCTAAATGTTCTTGGGTTAGGCACAGACATTACATAGCATAACCTATGGCAATAACAGTGTTTAATAAGCTTTCCAAACACAGCTCAGCACACAGGACCCAGAGCTTGCAGTTTATATCCACTGAAGTCCAAGTTACACAGTCATGGTGCCGTTGGCCTGGCGCATCTATGACACAGCCCTCACAATCTTCAAAAAGCTTTTCCCTAAGGCAGTGTTTAAGGACAGCATAAACAGCAACGCGTACAATAGTCCACATGACTTTTTGACGCTCACGACGTGGCACTGGCTCAGTTAGTTCTATGCCAAGCCGCCTCCTAAACTCCTCATAGCCATCATCCTCAGAGTCCTCTTCAACAATTTGTATCAGTGTTGAGCAAAAACATGGTGGGCCCGGTTCATCTTAGCTGCTTGATGCAACGCTCTCCAGGGCCTCTGGGTCCTCTAGAAAGGCATCGTCGAGCTGTTGAGAGATGTTCAGAAAAGAAACCGTGTAAGCACTGCTTGTTTTTAATTTACGGTTCCTAACCCATTACCCACCCCTCCTCGACTGTCACTTCTTACTCATTCATTTTACCTGAGCGCCGTCTTTTCCGTTTGCCTTGTCCACCAGTGACTCCCCCAAGCCGCAATCACCTTCCACCTCTGAAGGGGTGGACAAAGAGAGGCTGCCATGCTCATTGGGGTGCCTCACAAGGGTTTTGGTGTCGGGTTCCGGCGTATCCATCAACGGCTGGGCCAAAGGGCTCCCCTCGGTCGCTCCCTCCTCCTCCTCGGAACTGTCGCTGATGTAGTGCTTTCTCCGCGGACGGTCAAAGACACTCGGGGCTAAAACAAAGTCCAAAGTTTTCACGGGGGTGGTGAAGGAGTCTATGTTTCCTCTCACAGCCTTTCCACAATTTTGAAAACACGTGTACTTGGTAAGAGATGGCCTCCTCCTCTGTCCAGTTCTGGGACTTATGGGGTAATGGTGCTGCACTCTGATTGGTGGAGGGCCTCGGGAGGAGTTCTTAGTGGGGTCACATGACGCACTTCTGGAGGGGTCACCCTAACCCGGAAGTCACCCTGATTGGTCAAAATCTCCTCTTGGGGAGGTTCTTTGGGGACAAAACCCTCCTGATTGGTAGAGGGTGGTGAGGGGAGTTCTTAGAGGGGTCACACGACCCACTTCCAGATGGGTCACCCTAACCCAGAAGTCACCCTTATTGGTAAAAATCTCCTCTCGGGGCTGTCCTTTTGGGATGAAACCCATCCTGATTGGTAGAAGGTGGTGGGAGGAGTTCTTAGAGAGGTCACATGGCACCTTGACCCCGGAAGTAATACCCGCATGGGGTGGGACTTCCGGTGATAGGTGGGAGGGACTAAGGGCTCAAAGCATGGGGCTTAATGGGTCAAGGGGCGGGGTTAGGGTTTGATTGACAGTAGAGCCCTTATACTACTGTACAGACTGTCCGGTTTGGCCAATGTACATGGCAGAGGGGCATTGCTGGCACATGATGGCATATATCACATTGGTAGATGTGCAGGTGAATGAGTCTCTGATGGTGTGGCTGATGTGGTTAGATCCTATGATGGTGTCACTTGAATAGATATGTGGACAGAGCTGGCATCGGGCTTTGTTGCAAGGATAGGTTCCTGGGTTAGTGTTTATGTTGTATGGTGTGCGGTTGCTGGTGAGTAATTGCTTCAGGTTGGGAGGCTGTCTGTAAGCAAGGACTGGTCTGTCTCCTAAGATCTGTGAGAGTGACGGATCATCTTTCAGGATAGGTTGTAGATCTTTGATGATGCGCTGGAGAGGTTTTAGTTGGAGGCTGAAGGTGACGGCTTGTGGCATTCTGTTATTTTCTTTGTTGGGCCTGTCCTATAGTAGGTGGCTTCTGGGTACTCTTCTGGCTCTGTCAATCTGTTTTTTCACTTCAGCAGGTGGGTATTGTAGTTTTAAGAATGCTCGATAGAGATCTTGTAGGTGTTTATCTCTGTCTGAGGGATTGGAGCAAATGCGGTTGTATCTTAGAGCTTGGCTGTAGACAATGGATCATGTGGTGTGTCCTGGATGGAAGCTGGAGGCATGTAGGTAAGTATAGCGGTCAGTGGGTTTCCAGTATAGGGTGGTGTTTATGTGACCATTGCTTATTAGCACAGTAGTGTCTAGGAAATAGAATGCTTGTGTGGATTGGTCTAGGCTGAGGTTGATGGTGGGATGGAAATTGTTAAAATCATGGTGGAATTCCTCGAGGGCTTCTTTTCCAGATGATGAAGATGTCATCAATGTAGCTCAAGTAGAGTAGGGGCGTTAGAACAATGCTTCCTTAGCTCTCGTCCCCTAAGTCAGCCATAAAGATGTTGGCATACTGTGGGGCCATGCGGGTACCCATAGCAGTACCGCTTACTTGAAGGTATATATTGTCCCCAAATGTGAAATAGTTGTGGGTGAGGACAATGTCACAAAGTTCAGCCACCATGTTAGCCGTGATATTATTGGGGATACTATTCCTGATGGCTTGTAGTCCATCTTTGTGTGGAATGTTGGTGTAGAGGGATTCTACATACATAGTGGCCAGGATGGTGTTTTCTGGAAGATCACCGATGGATTGTAGTTTCCTCAGGAACGGTGGTTGAAGCATGAAGGGACATATGAATCTTTAGCGCATTTGGCATGTAAATATCTTATGAAGCCAGCTAAAACAATGCCATGTGAATGCCATGTCTCACTTCCAGATGACATTATAAAGAAGAAGCAGGCAGCATTAACTCCGGCAACCTCAATCATGGTGAATTTGGCTCAGTATTATTATTTTTTCAAAACTAGATTTTTAAGCCTTTTCTTTGGCATGGATTATGTATGTTTGTTTAAACTGTATCTAATTTTTATGTCTGTGGTTATAATTCAGGTTCATATAATGGGATGGGCCAGTGCATGCCATTTAAGGAAGAATGATTAGTTTGCAAGTCCCGTATGGGGAAATATAACCTACAACTGCTATAGAAATGGTCTATGGGTAATAATAAAAGCATAATAAACAGAATGTTAAAAAGAAAATTCTGTTTTAGAACGTATGCATGCACAGAAATCTGGTATCGTCCATAAAGTTCTCAATGTTGCCAGAACAGTTTGTGTATGAGAGAGAGAATAATGGCAAACCCTGATAATATGTAATCAAACAGCCACATTATCTGAAAGCTGACACATACTTCTTGGTTACTGCTGCATGACCTTGTCTAGTAGTCTTAGATTTTTAAGAGTATTTATGTTCCTATAACAGCTACAGGATAATATCACCACGGTCTTTTCATTTAGCAGATTAGAGCGAAATGCAGACTCGGGATAAAGCATGGATCTTAATGGGGTTGAACCTGCTTACCTCAGGTCTCAATGTGGCCTGTAGCCTACAAATGACCCCACTTTTTCTCCATGTGAACAGTTGTTTGCAGTGATGTTGTAACTGTGAGGGTCCCAGGATATCCGAGAGAAGGTGGGTGAGATAACATATTTTATTGGACCAACTTCTGATGGTGAAAGAGACAAGCTTTAAAGCTACACAGAGCTCTGAACTGAACTCTTGACAGTCATGTTAAAAAAACTCATGAGTTTGACAAGCTGTTCTTAAATAACATTTTGGGGTAGGTTTGCTCTAAATCTCAAAGCAATGAAAAACTGCCTCATGTTTATCGGTGTGAAGAAGCAATTAGTAGAGATTGGGTCCCATTCTGTTGTTATGGAAGCAGAAGTCAGGAGCACAGAGAGGAATGTAGTCAGAGGTTAATGCTTTGAGCCTAATCAAAGCCAATAAAGTCAATGGGAGAATTCCTGGTAACTTCAATGGGCTTTGGATCAAGTCCTTTATTTGTCATAAGCAGGAAGTGACACAGTCAGTCACACTACTTCCCGGAGCAGTGAGATTTACAGTATTCACTTATAAATGTCTTCTCTGAACTTAAAACATCAGAAAGTGTTCTAAATCTAAACCCAGATCCTCATTTTGTAGTTTGAACCTACTAACGATGCATTTCCTTCCATATGACATTTACTCCTGGGGGAATTCTGCTCCAAATAATTAAAAATTCTGCACACAATATTTTAAAACTCCGAAAAAATCTGCCTTTTTTATTTGGCAAAATAACACAATATAATCACAGCAGTTTCAATTATTTTGGTAATTTATTTCAAAATACCTGTCAGCAAATATGTCTGTAACAATATGGACACTGAAAAAGATTCAGGAAATGTTTTTTGTCAAAGAGATTCCTTACTAGGCATACAAATACAGAATTTTGAGTAATTCATTTGAACTACAATATCAAACCATATTTCCCGCTCCCCTCAGAAGCAATGCAAAAGCTTGGGGGAGTCAAGGGTAATGGGGGAGCTGAGGGAGAGGGACGGAGTCTGGGAGTGAACCTAGTGGGTTGTTGGATGTGGGTGGGAGAAATATGGAACAGGTTTTTTGGGGGTGGCAGGGAGGGATTGTTAGGAAGCCTCTCCCATACAGACCCTGGCTGACCTCTAGGCTCTCCCATTCAGTCAGGCACATATGCCCCTATCCCCATATGTCCCTTCACCCCACTCAGCCACCCCCATGTGCCTCTGACCCCCCAGCCAGCCTCCTTCCCATATCCCTATGTGTCCCTGAACCCCCTTCCCCATCCCCATGTGTCTCTGTGCCCCCACTCAGCCCTCCCCCATGTGGCCCAGCACCTCCACTTCCATTCAGCTCCTGCCCCTGTCTGCCCTCCCTCAATAGTCCTTATGAACCCCAGCCCCACGCGGTCTATCTCCCTGCCTCCTAACCTGATCCCATAGCCATGGCGCTGCCAGGCAAGTGGAAGCTGGGGCTGCTTCCATCTGTTCTGGTGCCACAGCAGCCCCTGGTGGGAAAAAGGCAGAACTGCAGCAACTTTCCGGCAGAAGTTATTTTCTGTGTGTGTGTGTGGGGGGGGGGAATTATTTGCGGCACATTAATTATGCACATGCGCAGTGGCGCAGAATTCCCCCAGGACTAGATATTACTACATACTGCACAGCAGCACAAACTTACAGTAGATACAGTAAGATACTGTAGTCACAGTGGTTAATGCTTTGGGCCTAACCAAAGCCAATAAAGTCAATGGGGAAATTCCTGGGAACTTCAATGGGCTTTCGATCAAGTCCTTTATTTGTCATAAGCAGGAAGTGACACAGTCAGTCACACTACTTCCTGGAGCAGTGAGACTTTCACTATTAACTTATAAATGTCTTCTCTGAACTTAAAACATAAGAGAGTGTTCCAAATCTAAACCCAGAGCCTCATTTTGTAGTTTGAATCTACTAATGATGCAATCCCTTCCATATGACACTACTACTTATTGCACAGTAACACAAACTTACTGTAGATATCTTATCACATAGTAAAACAAAGAGAGGATTGAATGATAGCACTCTTTGATACTCTATCAGTATTGTGATTTGTATTTATTCAAAACTTACCTCCAGGAAAATTGCATCCTATCCCCACTATGGCAATTTCATCTCCAGTCGCCGTCATTTTTTCAAATCTATTCTTGAACTGCAAAATACACTTTTAGATGTCATGTGATTCAAATGAAAGTATATTTCTCTCATTAAATAAATATTCTTGCAGAAGTTGAATTTACCATAATCAGACACGTCCAGACAAAGCTCGAGCATTCTGTGATTGTGTGGGATTCATACTCCCAAATGGTGACCAGAATGTTACTATCCCAGTCTGTTTGATAGAAGACTTTTTTGCAACTGCATCACACTGTTGACTCATATTCAATGTGTGATCCACTATAGCCCCAGATCCTTTTCAGCGGTGCTACTGCCTAGCTAATTATTCTCCATTGTGTAGTTTCACATTTTATTTCTTCTTCTGAAGCGTAGTACTTTTGCCTTTATTGAATTTCATCTTGTTGATGTCAGATCAATTCTTCAATTTGTTAAGGTGATTTTGAATTCTAATCCTATCCCCCAAAGTGTTAGCAACCCAATCATGTTGTGACAAATTATGAAGAGGTCATGCGATGGGGTTTCACCCCATTTCAGGCCAGAAAGTTGTTGATAGCCAATTAGTTACATTTATTGCATCTGTGCCGTAATTAATTCCGAGATTCCAGTACCAGAAGGTGTGATCATCTAGTCTGACCTCCTGTATAACACAGGCCACAGAACCTCCCCAAAATAATTCCTAAAGCATATCTTTTAGAAAAACATCCAATCTTGTTCTTAAAATTACTAGTGATGGAGAATCCATTATGACCCTTAATAAATTGTTCCAATGATTAATTAGCCCCGCTGTTAAAAATGTATGCCTTATTTCTGATACGAATTTGTCTATCTTCAACTTCCAACAATTGGATCGTGTTTCTCTGCTAGACTGAAAAGCCCATTATCAAATATTTGTTCCCCACGTGAGTGCTTATAAACTGTGATCATGTCATTCAGTAACCTTCTCTTTGTTAACCTGAATAGATTGAGCTCCTTAAGTCTATCACTATCAGGAATGTTTTCTAATTGTTTAATCATTCTCACCGCTCTCCTCTGAATCCTCTCCAATTAATCCGTATCTTTCTTGAATTGCGGACACCACAACTGGACAGTATTCCAGTAGCAGTCACACCAGCGCCAAATACAGCAAAGCAATCTCTCTGCTCTTACTTAAGATTCTCCTATTTATGCATCCAAAGATCACAGTAGGCCCTTTGGCCATAGTGCAGTACTGGGAGCTCATGTTCAGATAATTATCCACCACTACGCCCAAATCTTTTTCAGACTCACTGTTTTCCTGGATAAAGACCCCCATCGTGTAAGTATGGCCTACATTCTTTGTTCCTAGATGTATATATCACATTTAGCTGTATTAAAACCCATATTGGTTTCTTATGACCAGCTTACCAAGCAACCCACACACTCTGCATCAGTGAGCTGTTAGTTAGTTTGACTACCATTAATTATACTCCCCTCCATTAATTCTTTATTTATCGAGTCCCATATCATCTGCTCCATTAACTTGCCTGAGTTCAATGTTAATTAGTTGCTCTCAGCCAGAGGGGCAGGAAGAGGCATCAGGTGATAACTTAATGGACACCTGGGCCTCACTAAGGGAGACAGTTCCTTCTGTGAAGGGGCCTGAGCTGACGTCTGCAGGTAAACAGACACCCAAGGAAGGCAGTCTGAGGGGTGAGTGCTCAATACTGGAGCTGGGGGGAAAACTTCAGACTAGCTGACATAGAAGATTGAAGACAGAACCCAAAGGAAAAGCTGCTCTGTTAGATATTAGTTTGAGTTTTTCTTGTGCTTAAAGGGATCTGAACTACACAATTCTCAGGCGGACGGCTGAGTTGCACACAGCAGCTGATGGTCTTCAGGGTGCACTGGAGATGAAGACCCCAGAAACATTGCACCCTGATGTGCTGGGCCACTCTGGGAGTGAGTGGCACCATAACAGGTGGTGCCTCCATTCATATTGGTGACAATAAAAGGCCACTACTGCCGCAAAAGTGGGAAATGTTGGCTAAAAGGGGGCATGCCGAGGGAAACAGCAGAGTGAGAAGTCAACATTTCCCGGCCAATGGGAGCTGCAAGCGGTCGTACCTGCGGACGCTCAGGTAAACAAAGTGTCTTCTGGCCCGCCAGGGGCTTACCCTGAACAAGCCGCGAACCAAGTTTAGGATCCCCTGGTATAGAGCATCAGAGATTCCTTTGTAACTTTTCACAGTCTGCTTTGGATTCAACTATCTTGAGTAATTTTGTATCAGCTACAAACTTTGCCACCTCACTGTTAACCCCCTGTGATGCTGTCTAACAGGTTACTATCACTCTGATGCTGGTAGACCAGCTCAGACTAGAGCAATAGAGCAATTCACTTGCGTGTGACTACCAAAGAAATGCTAAAAGGTCCTAGTGTGTTCAAGCCAATTCACTTGTTCGTATAGATCAAAAGGAAGTACTAACGTTATTGTATCCACTTGTCTGTTTCCTGTGCTTGCTATCCTTGTTCTTAATTAACCCTAGAATAATAATGGCATTAGTATTTAGATGTGAATTTACTTGATGTGTTAAACTGCATGAAAACTAATGAAGAATTGTTTCTGGCTATCATACTGTGTTAATATTATGTTTACTTTTTGGAAACTGGAGCCTTGGAAATGTAACTGAAGGAACATGTTGACTTCAAAGTGTGGGTCATTGTGTGCCCAACAACGGGGGAGCTACAGATCCATGCTGTACTGAGAACGTTCTGTATCTCTGATCCATTTAGAGGCTGTCATCAGGTATTCCAGATACAAGACAAAGGTCCCCAAAGCCATTTTGGGCAACTCAGAGAGACCTATGGCAAACTAGGAGATACCACATCACTGCCATCACTTGGACTTATAAACTCTGACTCACCTGTTATGTATTTTATCTACTTTAACCTCTCAATAACTCTCATTTCTTTTTCTTAGCTAATATATCTTTAGTTAGATTACTAGAGGATTGGCTGTCAGCGTTGTTTTTGGTGTGAGATCCAGAGCATCCATTGACCTGGGATACGTGACTGGCCCTTTGGGGCTGGGAGTAACCTAATATGTGGTGATTTTTGGTTTTAATAACCTTTCATCACAGAAGTTCAGCTTGTCTGAGTGGCAAGATGCGCTGGAGAGCCTAAGGGGACTGTGAGTGGCTCCATTGTGAGACTAATAGAGTAGTCCAGGAGTTCACACTTGTTACTGCCTTGGTGAAATCTCATTATGGAATATAGCACCAGTCTGGGGTGTCTGCCCTGTTTTCTGGCAGTCTGACCTAAGTTTGGCACTCTCAGTCATAAGCCACATACCAGACACCATGACAATTGACATAGTCATCAGGATTCACATGCCACAGATCAACTGGGCTTTAAGATCAGAATCCAATGCTTTTTAAAGTTTAAATTTGATATTGAGAGTTTTGAGGATTAAAGATTAGCCACAATGAGTCAATCTCAGTCATATGAGGGTCTTTACAAAAAAGAACTTTAAAATTATGTAAAGAAAGGGGGATACCTATTAAGAAGGTTACCCCAGAACAGGAACCGAGAACTTTGCTCATGGACTTTGACTAAATAGCAGGATCTCAGTCTCCCCTCCCTCCATCCCTCCCTCCCACCCCCCCAGATGCAGAAATGATCCAGATACAGTTCCTGACAGCCAAGAAACATCATGCGCATGAAATAAAAATGATGGAACTCCAAATGAAGGAGAAGAAAGCAATTGATGAGATGGAGACAGAAGCCCATCAAAGACACACGCAGCAGTGGGCAGCTGAGGAAAAAAGTCACCAGAGATAAGTGGAAGCTCACACACTGCAGCTGCAAGTCCTGAAGCAGCAAAAGGAACAGTCGCCTTAGCCTGTGGGTACATCCCCTCTCAACAGCAGAGAATGGAAGCCTGCCCAATGTATCATGAGTCTGGTTGCACTGAGGAAGTCCTATGCACCTTTGAGAGATTGTGTGATAGCCACAAGATTCCAGAGGATAAATGGATGCCAATCCTTTTAACCAGATTGACTGGAAAAGCCAGACAGGTATTTAATGAAATGAAGGTGGATGATGCTATGATATATAAGAACTTTAAAGAAACTCTATTGAAGAGGTTTAAGAGCACCCCCGAGTCTTATCAATTGAAATTTAGAAATCTTGAAATAACTGACGATATCACTTATGTAGAATATGTGCATAAGCTGTGTTGTTGTGTGAAAAAATGGTTAATTGGGGTGGGCATTGATAATAGTTTTAACAAGCTATTAGATTTGGTAATAAAAGAGTAGTTATTGGGGGGAAGTCACAGACAAGGCAAAAGCAGCTATCTGTGACAAAAAAATCTTCCCCAGTTTTAAAGGCAGCAGAAGTAGGTGATGAATATGTTGAGTCCAGGGCTCAGGAAGGGTGCAAGCCCCAGGGGAAGGGTAATTCCTCGGCTCACCAGGCTAAAAGGGATAAAGGCTTTAAGAATAAGCCTAACCTCAATCTTGTTAACAAACCCTGAGGGAGCCCAGATTTTAAAACCTCCTACCCTAAGGGAAAACTAGTAGTCTGCCATCACTGTGGGGCTCCTGGCCATATAAAACCAAATTGCCCAAAACTTAAAACCACCCTACAACCTACATTCACAATCCCCACCATGAGTGCTAATATTAGCCATTAGTCCCAAAGGAAATTGTGGGGAAAGAAAATGGCATCGTAAATTATATTAGAACTGAGTCTTGGGATGACAGTGAAAAATTCATTAAGAGTGCAAAAGTAAATGGCATTGAGTGTAGTTTGAAGAAATACGGCATCTCATGTTACTTTGGCTAAGGAAAGTTTTGTGAGAGATGAAGATAGATTGCCTGGCAGAAGTATAAATCTTTTCGTTTTAGCTGAATTTTCAGTGACTGGCTAAAATCCACCTTGAGTGGGAAGATTTTAAAGGTGAAATTGTGGTTAGCATTAGGAATTTGCTACCTGCTGCTATTTTAATAGGTAATGACATTGTCGTTATGTCTAAAAGGGTTAATGTTACAAGTTTTATAACCAGATCCTAGGGAAAGTATAAATCTGATTCCTCTACTTTGCCTGTTGTCAGTGAGGAGGCCTGTGAAGGGTAGGGGAATCCCCGCAAGCAATTATCTGTTGAGAATGGCAGCTTGCTGGCTGAGAAAGGAGTTGATGATTCTATTGTACCAGAATCTCCTCTGGATTTAAGTGAAGCACACACAAAAAATTAAATCTGCCCTTAAAGAGGTGAACATAGTAGTATAGACCATCACAGATCTCTTTGTAACTCTTTGCACTCTGCTCTGGATTCAAGTATCTTGAGTTATTTTGTATCATCTGCAAACTTGGCACCTCACTGTTTAACTACTTTTCCAGATCATTTCTGAGTATGTTGAACGGCATTGGTCCCAGTACACCGCTATTTACCGCTCGCCATTCTGAAAACTGGCCATTTATTGCTACTTTTTGTTTCCTGTCTTTTGACCAGTGACCAGAGGTGAAAGTGGGATGTTATGGGCCGGTACAGCGTACCGCTAAGAAGCAGCCACCGGTACGGACCTGTACACAGCTGACATTTGATTCATTTAAGATTTTTACTATATTTGATTCTATGCTTTCTTTCACATATAGTGCCACTCTGTACCAGCACAACCTACTCTGTCATTTCTATATAATTGTACCCTGGTATTACTATGCCCCATAGATTATCATAGTTCCAAGCTTCTGTGATGCTTATGTGACGTTAGCTGATTAAAATATGACTACATAGATCATTGTTGCAATCACTGTTCTATATTTGCAACAAATCTTGTACAAAGGTTATCAAGGAAGGTGTCTATGGAAAGGTTAAGATTTGCTGAATATGATTATGCTATCTTTATGGCTGTATCACTTTTGTATTTGAAGTTATGAATATTGGCTCTAACCTGGATTTCAAATATTTGCTCCTGGGGTAATGCCCACGAGGTAGTTAGCCAGCACATCTTGGAGGGACTATTCAAACTGAGTGGCCCATCAAAAGGTCACTTAACTCACAGTGGACCATGGGAGACGCCTATCTACATTTAATGGAATTTCCCGCTGTGACTAAGTGGAAATGCATGGACATGTGATTTGCCCATGTGACTCCAAACTCCATCTTGTTGCTGTAATTTTCCACAGTAAGAACAATGGGATTCCCTCCCCATGGCAGAAGATATAAAAGGGCCTTGAAATACCTCCATTTTGTCTCTTTCCTGCCCAAACCTCTGGATTATGAACTATACTAATGGGAGCATTCTAATCAATGGACTGAGCATTCCAGTGATTTGGAAACAGCCAGAGACTTGACTTAAGACAGCAGTTTATTCCATCACTGCTACAAACCTGAACCAAGAACTTTACATTTATTGTATTTGATTCCTTTAACCAATTTTAGCTCTCACCTTTCTTTCTTCCTTTTCATGAATAAACCTTTAGATTTTAGATACCAAAGGATTGGCAACAACGTGATTTTTGGGTAAGATCTAGGTTATATATTGACCTGGGTGTACGGCTGGTCCTTTGGGATCAGAAGAACCTTTTATTTAATGAGACTGGTTTTAAAGAACCACTCATCTTTAAATCCAGTGGTTTTGGTGGTGATACAAGGACTGGAATGCTGAGGAAACTGCTTTTCTGACTTCTTGTTAGCCAGTGTGGTGAAGCAGAAGTTTACTTTTGTTGCTGGCTTGGTATATCTCCTGGGGGTTTAGCCAACAGTCTTGGGGTGTATCGGCCCTATTTCTCAGCAGTTTGTCCTGAATTTGGCATTCTCAGTTGTGACCCACGAAGGCACGGTTACAGCTTATTATATCAATATCCTTATTTAATACCAGGCACTCATGTTCACCCATCTTAGTATTTAGACTTCTAGCATTTGTATACAAGCACTTATAAAATTTGTCAACATTTTTTGTCTTCCTTGATGTGATGTAACTGAATGGGACTCTTTTTCATTTGACTATTTCTCTTCTGGTCCTACCTGTTCTTTATCAACTTCTATCCTCTCTTCTTTACTAGGATACAGAGAATCCCCATTTATCAACTTCTATCCCCCATCCTTACTAGGATACAGAGAATCCCTACAAAGGATGCCTCTGTCTGAACCGTGTGCTCCTTCATACCTGTTGGCATACCATAAGCCCATAGCCTATCACAACATCTCATCTCGTAGAATTTCGTGTGAACACAGTTCCTTTCTGCACACTGGCCCTGATTACGAGTTCTGAGCACATGGAAATCCAGCCCTGGACATTTTGGGGAAATTTGGCTCCAAAAGTGTCTTAAATGAGACCTCATAAAAAATTCAGCAGCCTCATTTGGAGAAAAACACCCTGACAGCCTAACGGTTTGAAAGAAGAGAGAAGTTGGTTAATAATGACAACAGAAATTTTTCTGGGCTTAAATCTTCAAGAGTGGCTACTGATCCTGGGTGTCTGAATGCCCTCTGATAGCCAAGGTCTCTTTAAGGGTTCTCAGTATTGTTGCTTTTGTTTCTACCCCTGCTTATGAGTTTGTTGTTAAAAGGACATCCAAGATGAAGGAAGTTTCTCCTCCCCCTTCTTCCCCCCTCCCCCCGCAATCTAAAGATAAAAAGTCAATCAAATGTTGACACTGCCCCCGACTGCTAAGGCCCGCACATCTTTCACTGTAAGCCTCTAGCCCAGAATATTACTTGAGGGGCCAAGGTTGACACATGATTAGAAGCAAGAATTGGCATGTGACCACCTCTAAGAGCTTCCACTCCAATTGGTGGAGGGCAGTAGGGGGTTTCAGCCTCAGAGGACCTCCCTAAGAGCCAGGTTGACTAAGTTCTGGGATGGGGAGACCCATCTAGAAGAGGGTTTTGAGACCCCTTTTCCCACTCCCTTTACCAATTGGCCTGAGTTTCACCCCCCGTAGGTCCTCCCAGAAGGGAAACATGTACTAATCAGAATAAATTAGCACAAGGGTCTAGGCCAGAAACCCCAACCTCTGGAGTTTAATGGCTGGCCAGAGGGCAGCACCATCCTCAGAAGCTCCGTCACTGCGTGGAAGAGGCCGTCTTGTTCCAATAGCATGTTTTTCAGAAATTGTGGAAATGCTCAGAGGAAACATGGCCTTCTTCACCACCCTCATGAGAACTACAAAACTCATTTTAGCTCCAAGGGTGCTCGGTTGCCTCAGAAGAAAGCACTACATCAGTGACAGTTCTGAGGAGGAGGAGGGCACTGCCAAAGGGAGTTCTTTGGCCTAGCCATTGATGGAGATGCCAGAACCTGACCTCAAGACTCAAGCGCTTATGCGGCGCATTGATAAGCATGATGGCCACCAATTGTCTTTCCCCATGAAGGAAGGCAACCACAGCTCATTGGAGGCACTATTGGACAAGGTGAACAGAGAATATATTGCTCAGGTAAATAAACTATAAAAAGTGACGGTCAAGGATGAAGTGTAATGGGGTAGGAACCAACTTAGGGTGGTGAAAATCTAAAAACAGAGGACTTACAGCTGTTTCTGAACGATGAGTTCTTGTAGTTCTATAGGTCTCAAGAACTCATGGACTGCCTTTCAAGTGCTTGTCAGGCATTTGCTCTCACCATCAGCATCAAGAAAATGGTGGTATTAGGACAGGGGATTCCACAAGATCCTTCAATTACCTTGAATGCAAACCAGCTAAAAGTAGTCCAAAAATTCAGCTATTTAGGTTCTACAGTGACCACCAACCTCTCACTGGATTAATGTTCGCATTGGAAAGGCTGCCACCACCGTTAGTAGACTAACTAAAAGAGCATGGAACAACTCAAAGCTTACCATCAAGACCAAAATGCTAGTGTACCAAGTTTGCGTCCTCAGCGCTCTCATGTATGGTGGGGAAACATGGACAACTTATGCTCATCAGGAGAAAAGGTTAAACAGTTTCCACCTACATTGTTTACGCCACATACTCAACACCAAATGGCAGGATAAAGTCACCAACGCAGAGGTTCTTCAAAGGGCAAATTTACCAAGTGTGACAGCCCTGTGCAAGCAAAGACGACTGCGCTGGCTGAGCCAGCTGAGTAGGTTGGAAGACTGATATATAGCCAAGGACATGCTATACGGGGAGCTATCAGAGGGAACAAGAACAGGACGCCCCAAGCTTCGCTATAAAGAAAACATGCAAGCGAGATAGGAAGGAATTTGGAATTAATCCTGATTAATGGGAAATCTTGGCAAGTGATCATAACAAGTGGCGCCATTGTCTCCATCAGGTATCAAAGTCTATGAGAAAAGCTGGTTCCTACAGCTTGAAAAGTGCCAACCAAGATACATACACTTGCAATAACTGCCAAAGACCATGCAAATCTCGGATTGGACTATTCAGTCACATGAGACATTGCAAACCAGCTACATCATAGTCTGCTATTCCCACCATCTCTCGCAGATGAAAGGATACCAACATAGAACTGAGCTACTGCTACGTCGTGACTGTAAAAGAGTTATGCAGTCTATTGAACACATTTCTGTTTAGGCTGTCCTTAATCACTGTCTTTGAGAGAAGCTTTTTAAAGATTCTGAGGGCTGTGTTATAGACATACCAGGCCAACGATATCATGATGGAGAGGATATAAACTGCAAGCTCTGGGCCCTGTATTCTGACCTGTGTTTGGAAAGCTAATTAAACATGGTTATTGCCAGAGGTTATTCAGTGCAGGGTCTGTGCTTAACCCAAGAAAATTTAGCACAAGGGGTGACCTTGATAAATGCTCTACAAAGCACTCAAGACCCTAACAGTGTTTTTAACAAAATTGCCAAACCGAAAGATACCCTCTTAGCGTATTATATCGACTGCCTGATGCACAAAAAGTTACAGAACCCTGCGGAGGAAAAAGACTATTTGTAAGAAATCTAAAAGGATTAAGTTAGAAAATGGTGAGGGGACAAACATGTGACATAACATGTTATAAATCTTGATATCTTTGTAAATAAAAATATCTGTTGAAAAAGTCTTTGTGACTATCTGTGTTTCTGTTACAAGGTCTGTGTGGTCCTTAAATAAAATGAAAGTCTTGATGGGGCATCTTGGTTTGTTTTCAAGGGTTGTATGTCTTTTAAATAAAAATAGTTTGGGAAAACCCAGCTATTGTGTCTTTAAGAAAAGAGACCTTTTCACAGCAAGAAGCTGAAATGCATGTAGTAGAATCCAAGGGGAAAAAAAATCATGCCTTTAAAATAAAGCAAACAGCTTCTTTATTTTGTATAAAACATGGATGTCTGAGACATGTGCTTCAGGACAATAGAGCTGACTCAACCCCATTGAACCATATTGATTTAACCAGAACCTACTGAAAAAATGGAGTTGTATGGAAATATTGCCTTCAGATGTCATTGCACATCCATGTTCCCTTAACGTTTCATCAGGGTTAAAGATCTTAGAGCCTGCTGTGGCCTGGAAAAATGATCAGTAATTAGGTTTTCTGGGAAAACCTACAGAAATGGGGGCAGCTCTGATTAATATTAAAATTAAATAAAACCTCCCGAGTTTATAGAACACTATGGGTCTGTTTTTCTAGCAACTCAAAGTCTTTAAAAATTTTGTTTTCAAAATACATTATTTTTAAACACCAATCTAACCCAAAACTGAAATGTTGCAAGGATTCGTAAACCTTATATTTATAAAATAATAATATACTGTAAGCACAATTGGACATTTTAAAACTGTGTGTATTTGTGGGGTGTTCATTATTGTTGTGCTATAACCATTTTTCTTTTAAAAATCAAAACTTTAAGCACAAGAAATATGTTTAAAATGAAAGAACTAAGACATTCATTGACATCTGTAAGGCCCTCATTCAGGAG
Organism: Trachemys scripta elegans; assembly: GCF_013100865.1. NCBI lineage: Eukaryota > Metazoa > Chordata > Testudines > Emydidae > Trachemys > Trachemys scripta. The sequence goes on from NC_048299.1 coordinate 31,947,109, forward strand.
AGGATACAGTAATATTATAGATTGTTGTATTTGGTGGTTTAGCGTTTAATACTATAAGAACGCTATGTAGTGCTCTATTTTTAATTGAAACAGACAAATATATTTTAACTAAATTAGCCAAAAGTAGTCCTGTTGTGTAGACAATTTAATTTTCACCCACAAATCACAAATGGCGATGTTTCTCCACTAGCCTCTGTGAACTCTGTATCTCAAATAGTACCCTGGAACCTCCATATTCACCATGGTGATACTATTATGATATGTTTTGTACAAAGTATACCGTGTGAGGTATCATTTAAAAAATTTTGATCTGTTGCACATTAGTATCCTGTTGGATTGTATGTTCTATCATTGTATGTGAAGCATGAAGTATTGCTATATGTGTTACTGAAATATGTTGTGAGACTGGGAACACCAAAACTAACCTTTCAGTTACAACACAGAAGTAGCCATCAATAGCCAGCACCCAGGAAGAAAAGAATCCACTATCCTCGGAAAAGGCACGTATGCAATGGGGACTGCTTGACCAATGGGGATTGCCTGACCCCCATGTCACAGCACAGATCTTTCCAGCAAGCTGGAAGAAAGTATCAAAGAGGAAGTGACATCATCACCTGGCCTCTCCCACCACCACCCCATCTCAACACCTGGAAGCACATCTGGAGGAAGAAGACTTTGAATTGAGGGAGTTTGCTTCCAGGCTGGAAGGTAGTCCCAAGCTGTTTATTGAAGAACTGTAATCTCCTTGTACCATCTGTCAGGGTGAGAAAAGCAGTTTTAATCAACTCTTGCTTAAACGTTTAGGATTTAGAATGCCTGTTTACTTCTTATTTTCTTAAGGTAACTGTCTATGACCTTTATGCCTACCACTTATAATCACTTACAATTTGTCTTTCTGTAGTTAATAAATCTGTTTTATATTTTACCTAAAACAGTGTGTTTTGGTGGAAGTGCTTGGGAAATCTCAGCTCAGGTTACAAAGGCTGGTGCATGTTCACTTTCCTATAAAGAAGTGGTGAACTAACTAATGAACTTACACTGGGCAGGCTTCTGACCAATGCAAAACTATACAGTTCAGGGGTACAAGACTGGTGAACTAGGGAGAATTGGATGGAGCCTCTCTGTTGATAGTTCATGAGTGGCTGGGAGATCATTCATGTAATACAGTTGGGTGTATCCCTGCCTGTGAATGTCTGGGTAAGTGCAGTGCTTATCAGAGATTTGTAGTTGGACATCAGCATCACAGTGTGAGATGGTTGGTGAGCTTGGAGAACTCAGTGGTCCCTCAGTCCAGGTTGCACGCCGGGATCCCGGTCGCCCCCTCTCAAGACTCAGACCTAATATAGTTCACTAGGATTTCCTCCTGTTTTACTGCTGCCTCTGGAACAGTGAAGTGGCATTCACTGTGGCAGGTGGGTATATGGATCATGGGGTTATGGTTACCTTAACTTTAGGGCAATTTGCTTTTATGTGGCTGACAGCCCCACAGTGATAGCAGATTACTTGTCTCCCCTTTGGGTAGGGACTTTTAAATGCGGGGCTTTGGGTTTTTTTAAACAAAGTTGGAGTTAGGTTTATTTCAAATTCCCTCTTCTCTCTTAACCTAGGTGACATAGGGATTTCCCTTCCCCTGGGATTTGGCCCCGCATGGGCCCTTGATTCAACATATTCAGCAGCAATTTCCGCAGCTGATAAAACTGTGGATGGTTTTCTGTCACAGATGGCTGCCTTTACCTCATCTGTAACTACCCATAGCAATTGCTTCTGGGCCATCAGATCAAACAGTTTTCCATAATCACCTTCAAACCCCACTTCCATTATCCTTTTTTCCATAAAATTACACATTTTATGTACACATTCAACATGAATGACACTGTCAAACATCCTGAGGTTTCTATACTTCAGTCAACAGGTCTCAGGGGTAAATAAATTTTGTCAATGTGTTTTCTTTAAATTTCTTCCATCACCTTCCTCCATATCATTAAAAACTTGTCAGGCTTTCCCAGTTAATCTAGTTAAAAGGATGGCCATCTGTTTATCTGCTGGAATATTGAGCATCCTACATAGTCTCTCTCCAGTAGACAGGAACTCTTCTGTACAGTTTGTTTCTTTATAAATTGGCTAGAGTTTTTCCTACTCCCTTGTGTTGTGGGGGTGAAACTCCTTTTGCCGCTACAGTATTTTGAGCTGTATTGCTTGAGTCTCCAGTGGGCTTTCTCTTCAGCTGCCTCTGCTGCTTGGTCTGCCTGATCCATAATTCTGCCATGAATCTCTGGTACTCGGGTTCTTCCTTGGCTCTCCACTGCTGCAATCGGACCAGTTCCCCTGTGATGGTTGCCTCTGCAGGGTCTGGGACAGGACGGTTCTCTTCCTCTAGTTTGGACCCCATCCCTTTCCTTCCCTTGGTACCTGGCCAAAATCTATGAGCAAACCTTTCAGCTCCTAATCTGGGACTTTCTCTTTAAAGGATATTCCCTCCTGCAAACATAACTGTCCAAGGTCTTTTGTCCCAAGGCCAACATATCATAGAATCATAGAAGATTAGGGTTGGAAGAGACCTCAGGAGGTCATCTAGTCCAACCCCCTGCTCAAAGCAGGACCAACACCAACTAAATCATCCCAGCCAGGGCTTTGTCAATCCAAGCCTTAAAAGGATGGAGATTCCACCACCTCCCTAGGTAACCCATTCCAGTGCTTCACCACCCTCCTAGTGAAATAGCATTTCCTAATATCCAACCTAGGGCTCCCCCACTGCAACTTGAGACCATTGTTCCTTGTTCTGTCATCTGATATCACTGAGAACAGCCTAGCTCCAACCCCCCCTTCAGGTAGTTAAAGGCTGCTATCAAATCCCCCCTCACTCTTCTCTTCTGCAGACTAAACAATCCCAGACCCTCAGCCTCTCCTTGTAAGTCATGTGCCCCAGCCCCCTGATCATTTTCATTGCCCTCCACTGGACTCTCCAATTTGTTCACATTCTTTCTGTAGTAAGGGGGCCCAAAACTGGATGCAATACTCCAGATGTGGCCTCACTACTGCTAAATAGAGGGGAATAATCACTTCCCTCTATCTGCTGGCAATGCTCCTACTAATGCAGCCCAATATGTCATTCAAACTTCTTGGCAACAAGGGCACATTGATGACTTATATCCAGCTTCTCATCCACTGTAATCCCCAGGTCCTTTTCTGCAGAACTGCTGCTTAGCCAGTCGGTCCCCAGGCTGTAGCAGCGCATGGGATTCTTCCATCCTAAGTGGAGGACTCTACACTTGTCCTTGTTGAACCTCAGATTTATTTTGGCCAATCCTCCAATTTGTCTAGGTCACTCTGGACCCTGTCCCTATCCTCCAGCATATCTACCTCTCCTCCCACCTTAGTGTCATCTGCGAACTTGCTAAGGGTGCAATCTATCCCATCATCCAGATCATTAATAAAGATGTTGAACAAAACTGGCCCCAGGACCGACCCCTCAGGAACTCCACTTGATACCAGCTGCCAACTAGACATCAAGATGTTGATCACTACCTGTTGAGCCAGCTTTCTATCCACCATATAGTCCATTCAGCCAATCCAGACTTTAACTTGCTGGCAAGAATACTTTGGGAGACTATATCAAAAGCTTTGCTAAAGTCAACATATATCATATCCGCTGCTTTCCCCATATCCACAGAACCAGTTTGCCTTCTATGATGAGATATCGGGTTGGTCAGTCATGACTTGACCTTGGTAAATCCATGTTGACTGTTCCTGATCACCTTCCTCTCCTCCAAGTGCTTCAAAATGGTTTCCTTGAGGACCTGCTCCATGATTTTTCCAGGGACTGATGTGTGGCTGACTGGTCAGTAGTTCCCCGGGTTCTCCTTCTTCCCTTTTTTAAAGATGAGCACTATATTTGCCTTTTTCCAATCGTCCGGGATCTCCCCCAATCGCCATGTGTTTTCAAAGATAATGACAAATGGCTCTGCAATCACATCAGCCAATTCCCTCAGCACCCTCCGATGCATTAGATCTGGACCCATGGACTTGTGCATGTCCAGCTTTTCTAAATAGTCCTTAACCTGTTCTTTCACTACTGAAGGCTGCTCACCTCCTCCCCATGTGTTGCCCAGGACAGCAGTCTAGGAGCTGACCTTGTCTGTGAATATTGAGGCAAAAAAAGTATCGAGTACTTCAGCTTTTTCCACATCATCTGTCACTAATGTTGCCTCTCCCATTCATTAAGCGTCCCACACTTTCCCTGACCTTTTTTCTTGTTGCTAACATACCTGTAGAAACCCTTCTTGTTACCCTTCACATGCCTTGCTAGCTGGAACTCCAGTTGTGTTTTGGCCTTCCTGATTCCATCCCTGCATGCTTGAGCAACATTTTTATACTTCTCCCTACTCATCTGACCAAGTTTCCACTTCTTGCAAGCTTCCTTTTTGTGTTTAAGCTCACTGAAGATTTCAATGTTAAGCCAAGCTGGTCACCTGCCATATTTGCTATTCTTTCTGCACATCGGGATGGTTTGTTCCTGAGCCCTCAATAAGGCTTCTTTAAAATACAGTCAGCTTTCCTGGACTCCTTTCCCCTTCATATTAGCCTCCCAGGGGATCCTGCCCATCAGTTTCCTAAGGGAATGATTCACTCATTGTGTCTATTCTTCAACTTTTAAAACTCATACTATCAAGTCTAAACTTTCACAGTGCTGGGGTTATGATCTATAAAATTAAATGACCTGTGATTCAAGAGTGTGAATACCAACCTCAGGCAGACTGTTAGGAACCAGGGCACAAACCCCAAACTGCCGGTGAGTTCTAGATTTAGATTTCACCAACCAATTATCAAGTATAAACTTCTCAAGCACTATGGGTAGGTCTACACGGGGATTTAAAAAAATAAAAAACATGTCTGGCCTGGGTCAGTTGACTTGGGCTTACACAGCTTGGGCTCTAGGGATGAAAAATTGCTGTGTAGAAGTTTGAGCTCAGGCTGTGATTGAGAATCTTGCTGACCCCACCGGCCTCCTTGTTTTGGTGTAAAATGGAAACATATTGTTGGACATATACTGTAGAGTTTATATATTGTTAATTTAGGCCCTGATCTTATAACCAGACCCTTTCTAAGAAGAGAAAATAGTAAAAATAATGAAAATATATAAAGAAACAATTCAAGTTACTACTGAAAACCTATGAAACTGTATACAAATTCTGCTCTCAGTTACACTGGTATGAATCTCAGTTTACTGAACAGCAGAGTTATTACAGATTTAAAACATGCAACTGAGCAGAATTTAGGGTCATGAGGTTCAACAGTCATGAAAATTACCATTTCTAAGTACTTAATGCTGTAGCTGCATTACAAAGTGCAAGGAGCACATGGCCTTATCCTTCAAATATGAAGTCAATGGGAACTTTGAGATTGAATTCAGCCTGCCTGTGAACACCACCCTACTATTAATTAGGGAAAAACTGGTAGTAATATCTACCTACAGTGCTATCACTGTGCTATGATCATAATTATTTATGACTAAATTTGCATAATGGTTCTATCTGCGTATGTTCACAAGAACACTAAAAGTTATAATGGTTTAATGATTAATGAATATCCAGTAACTAGGAAATGTAAACCAGACAGATAAGGGCTACAGCGATAAAACAAGGTTTCGAGTTCCAAATACAGAGACCTCAGCCTACTTAGTACCATGGCAAACACACTATTAAATATCTTTTTCCAATTTTTATTAAACATACAGAAAGAGAAGGAAAACTAGTTAAAGCATTTGGAACAAAGTATTAAGTAGGATTTTCAGAGATGCATAGATTCCAAGGCCAAAAGAGAAGCATTGTGGTCATCTAGTCTGACCTCCTGTATAACACAAGACACAGAACTTCCCGCAACATAATGCCTAAATCTTGATTTAAAAGTTGTCATTGATGGAGAACCCACCATGACTCTTGGTGAATTGTTTGGTTAGTTACTCTCTCTTAAAAATATACGTCTTATTTCTAGGTGGTCTGGGTGGTGCTTTTATCCAGGAGTTCAAGCTTCTGTGGGTATGTATGCATGGGGATAAAAAACCTGTGGCTGGCCCAAATGTCTACACAGCAATTTTTAGCCCCAGACACCGAGTCAGCTGACCCAGGACAGCTGCAACTGTGCCGTGGAGCTTTTATCCTTGTGTAGACATCCCTGTGTCTCTGGACGTCATGGAGCATGTGTTTATTCATAGATTATAGGACTGGAAGGGACCTCGAGAGGTCATCGAGTCCAGTCCCCTGCCCGCATGGCAGGACCAAATACTGTCTAGACCATCCCTGATAGACATTTATCTAACCTACTCTTAAATATCTCCAGAGACGGAGATTCCACAACCTCCCTAGGCAATTTGTTCCAGTGTTTAACCACCCTGACAGTTAGGAACTTTTTCCTAATGTCCAACCTAGACCTCCCTTGCTGCAGTTTAAACCCATTGTTTCTGGTTCTATCCTTAGAGGCTAAGGTGAACAAGTTCTCTCCCTCCTCCTTATGACACCCTTTTAGATACCTGAAAACTGCTATCATGTCCCCTCTCAGTCTTCTCTTTTCCAAACTAAACAAACCCAGTTCTTTCAGCCTTCCTTCATAGGTCATGTTCTCAAGACCTTTAATCATTCTTGTTGCTCTTCTTTGGACCCTTTCCAATTTCTCCACATCTTTTTTAAAATGCGGCACCCAGAACTGGACACAATACTCCAGCTGAGGCCTAACCAGAGTAGAGCGGAAGAATGACTTCTCGTGTCTTGCTCACAACACACCTGTTAATGCATCCCAGAATCATGTTTGCTTTTTTTTGCAACAGCATCACACTGTTGACTCATATTTAGCTTGTGGTCCACTATAACCCCTAGATCCCTTTCTGCCGTACTCCTTCCTAGACAGTCTTTTCCCATTCTGTATGTGTGAAATTGATTTTTCCTTCCTAAGTGGAGCACTTTGCATTTGTCTTTGTTAAACTTCATCCTGTTTAACTCAGACCATTTCTCCAATTTGTCCAGATCATTTTGAATTATGACCCTGTCCTCCAAAGTAGTTGCAATCCCTCCCAGTTTGGTATCATCCGCAAACTTAATAAGCGTACTTTCTATGCCAATATCTAAGTCGTTGATGAAGATATTGAAGAGAGCCGGTCCCAAAACAGACCCCTGCGGTACCCCACTCGTT
>NC_048299.1:31998909-32031022 GCF_013100865.1 Trachemys scripta elegans
GAGTTGTTTCTGTTTTAGCTGCTAATGCAACTTGTTGCTGTAAATGTTGAAGAGAGTTTGTAACACATGCTTTTCTGTACTTATAATTTACATGGCTTCTTCTACAGGCAGAGGTATAGGCCAGATTTGGGAGAGTTATTGAGTTGCTTATGTTTAACTGCTCAGCTGTGTCTTCCAATGTCAAATTGAGGGATTTGCTTGAAGCCGCAGAGAGTACAAATAATTCAATCGGTCGTTTAAAAGAGGGAAGAACCTGTGATTGCTTAAACTGTCTGACAACAACATGGGCATTGGTTCCCCCAAATCCAAAACAGTTGACACCAGCTACTCTTCCAAATTCTCTCGACTCTTCCCATTTCTCTACTGTTGTTGGAATTGATAGATTTAATTTCTTTGTATTTATGCTACTAATATCCTCTCTGTAATGCAAAGATGGAACAATCGTTTCATGGTGCATCATTAAAAGAACTTTAATTAACCCAGCTGCCCCAGCTGCTGATTCAGCATGGCCAATGTTCCCTTTAACAGAACCAATCTTTAGAACAGGCATTTTAGGAGACCTGTTATTACCAATGATGCTACCTAGACTCTCTGCTTCTGTAGGATCTCCAGCAGGAGTTCCTGTGCCATGTGCTTCAACATACTGCACAACTGATGGGTCAACATGAGTCAGATAAATGCTCCGTAGTAACTTTTCCTGTGCTGTCTGAGATGGTCTTGTGATTGGAGTCACGGATCTGCCATTCTGATTTACTGCACTGATGTTTATAACTCCCCATATTCTGTTGTGATCTTCTAGTGCCTGTTTCAGAAAAGGAATTAATGTATTGTATTATTTGGGATTTTTACCATACAAGGAAGACCACAAAAGCAAGAGCAGACAGAACACTTGCTTAACTGTTCAATGTACCCTTTTTTCTTACACAAAGACAAGTACCTAAATATTTTAGCCCTGGATATTAACCTCACAGTAGAAGAGTTGCATCTAGAGCTGTGAATCTCTCCTCCCATAAGAAGACATATTAGAATGGGAATTGCACACTCCTGGTTATCTGAAAATCTTATTTTTGGAAGTTCTATGAAAATGAACCTACCTTTTTTAGTGGCTTAAGTAAAAGAACACCGCAGCCTTCTCCCCTTCCATAACCATTTGCCTTTTTAGAAAAGGGCTTACTCATCCCCTCGGGAGAAATCATTTTTGCTTTACTCAGAGATACGAAGGTGCGAGGATCTATAATGCAGTTCACTCCTCCACACAGAGCCGCTTCACAATCTCCTGTAGTAAAATAAATTTGTGACTGTTTTCCATCTTCTGTACATCTCTACCAATTTACATTAATACACTGTAGTAATATAATGAATTGATGGCATTACTCATTGCTGATAAAATGAAAGAATTTATGGAGAGATTATAAAAACAGAATTGACCCACTGAAAGTTCTTAGACATATTCAAACTTTCAGGTTCTGAAACCCAACAGATTGTAAAATTCTCAGTGTTTGGAATTGGCCTGAGCAGACAGCAGAATATTAGTAGACGTCACTGAGGTAGTAAATATTCTTCATCTAAAAAAATAAAAGTAAAAAAAACCACCCAACCCTCCATGAATCATGATAGTGTGATAGGGCAGAATGGCAAATACTAACAATTTCACATGTTCCTAAAAATGGAAAGCTTGTTTTGACCAAATGCACCCCTATGTTCACACCCTACATACTATTTTTTTTTAAATGGAGATGTCCTATCTCCTGGAACTGGAAGGGACCTTGAAAGGTCATTGAGTCTAGCCCCCTGCCTTCACTAGTAGGACAAGTACTGATTTTGCCCCAGATCCCTAAGTGGCCTCCTCAAGAACTGAACTCACAACCCTGCATTTAGTAGGCCAATGCTCAAACCACTGAGCTATCCCTCCCCCCTACTGATTGTAATAATCTTTGTGCAAAATATACCCTGTGAGGTATCATTTGAAAACTAATAATTCATGAGTCAATAATATCATGGTGAAATTTAGATAGCAACATTATATGTAAATTTATGAATTCCCCAAGAATATTGGTTGTGGCACATGTTCAAGCCCACATAGCCCCAATTAGGCAGAACTGGTCAAGTAGGTCTATCTTAAACACAGGAATGTGTGTTTACCTCAATTTACAGATAAGTAGTAAACTAGATCCTTGAGACAGTAAGAGGCAGAGAATGAAATCTGCATTTTATCAAACAATAGCATGAAATGTCTTTCACAATGAGACTCCTTGTTTCCTTCCTCACATCAAGAATGAACTTTGTCTAGAAGGGGAAACCTCAGGAAAATGCATTTCAAAGGGTGACTGAACTATAAACATCCCAAGTTATCCCTCCCTATCCATCTCTCTCTCTCCTTCACCTAAGAAGACAAAAGAAACAGACTTTGGGGCAGATCGTAGTCTGAGAATTTGGTCAGCGATATCACTGGAATTATGTGGTAAGGGACTTTATCTTGAATCAAGTCTAGTGAAATAAAGAAACAAATCAACAGAGCCAGACGTGTACCCAGAAACCTCCTGCTACAAGACAGGCCCAAAAAAGAAACCAACAGAACTCCACTGGCCATCACCTACAGTCCTCAGCTTAAACCTCTCCAACACATCATCAGTGATCTACAACCCATCCTGGACAATGATCCCTCACTTTCACAGACCTTGGGAGGCAGGCCAGTCCTCGCCCACAGACAACATGCCAACCTTAAGCATATTCTCACCAGCAACCACGCACCGCACCATAACAACTCTAACTCAGGAACCAACCCATGCAATAAACTTCGATGCCAACTCTGCCCACATATCTACACCAGCAACACCATCACAGGACCTAACCAGATCAGCTACAACATCACCGGCTCATTCACCTGCACCTCCACCAATGTTATATATGCCATCATATGCCAGCAATGCCCCTCTGCTATGTACATTGGCCAAACTGGACAGTCACTACGCAAGAGGATAAATGGACACAAGTCAGATATCAGGAATGGCAATATACAAAAACCTGTAGGACAACACTTCAACCTCCCTGGCCACACAATAGCAGATGTAAAGGTAGCCATCTTACAGCATAAAAACTTCAGGACCAGACTCCAAAGAGAAACTGCTGAGCTCCAGTTCATTTGCAAATTTGACACCATCAGATCAGGATTAAACATAGACTGTGAATGGCTATCCAGCTACAGAAGCAGTTTCTCCTCCCTTGGTGTTCACACCTCAACTGCTAGCAGAGCACCTCACCCTCCCTGATTGAACTAACCTTGTTATCTCCATACTGATTTATACCTGCCTCTGGAGATTTCCATTACTTGCATCTGAAGAAGTGAGGTTCTTACCCACGAAAGCTTATGCTCCCAATACTTTTGTTAGTCTTAAAGGTGCCACAGGACCCTCTGTTGCTTTTTACAGTTTCAGACTAACACGGCTACCCCTCTGATACTTGTTTTATCTCTATTTCTTTTGTAACTACTTCTAATTTTAATGCCTTATACTTGTACTTACTTAAAATCTCTCCCTTTGTAATTAAATATACTTATTTTATTATTTAATCAAAACTAATCTAGTGTTGTGAATGGTTTGGGTAACTCCATTTAAGGTGGCAAATTGCTGTATAATGATCCCCTTAGAAGGCAAAAGACCTAATATATCTGGACTATCAAGAGAGGTCTGGGCAGTGCAGAACAAACATTTTTTGAGGGAAATCCAGGACTGGGAGTGTGGTGGAGTCCTCTTGTATGTGGTAAATAAGGCTGGTGGAAGTCAGAGTGTGACTAGAGAGTGCTGGCAAGTTGCAGCTATACATAGACACAAAGGGTATGACCTGCATGCTATTTTTCTGTTTGTGAGGGGCCCAGGTTGGGTGCTGCAGCAGCAAAGCATTGTGAGGCATCCCAGGTTACAGGGCAGGAGGTGACACAACCCCTCATTGGTCTGGATTGCACCGCAGAATGTCATACTCAAATCTTTCATGGCTGCTGATAATCAGTGAGAGTGACTGGCAATTGCTGTTGCCTGTCACAGGAACCGAGAGTGCAAAAGTTTCATTTTGTTCACTTTGGTAACGGTAAAATGCAAATGCTTTTAGTCCTTACCAGCTGTCATATTAGTCAAATTCTAGTACTGCACATATATACCTTAGCAGTTTAATTGCTGTAGCAATCCTAATTTATTTGCTTATTTACTTTTAGTCCCAGTACCTTGTTTAACTGCTTGCGAGCCGTAATGCAAAGCAAAAAGAAACGATGAGCATGCAGTATCGATGGAAAGTGATGGTCCAGTCAGATTAAAAGTGTATGAAATCCTGTTAGCAGCTATGCTCATTGCTGCCCCAGTCCCATCGTAATGATTTATTTCAGTTACTGCTCTGCTTGATATGATCTCATAATCTCTGTTCATAAGACCTGTAAAAATAACAGACATGTTTCATGTTAGCAAGAGATTAAAACAGGGGATCAAATCTAAACCTAGTGGTGTTCTTTGCTCTCCTAATTTTATCCTGTGCTGCCTTATGTCAGCACCTAAGGTGAAATCCTGGCTGTATTGAAGTCAATGGTAAAACTCCCATTGACTTCAGTGAGCCCAGGATTTCACTCCTGATCTATATATTTGAGACTTGAAATTTGTCTGAAGCTATTAAATGACATGAAGGCCTCGTCTGCAAGAGAAAGTTGCACTGGTCTAACTAAAGGTGTGATTCTAAACTAAATCAGTGACACTGGGACAAACCCCTATTTTGATTTAACTTAAGGGATTCCTAATTAACTTAAACTAAACCAAAATGAGCCTGGTTTAAAGGGAAATAAGAAAGTCCACAGAGCCTTTTGCTCTGGTTTAACTGACTGGGTTTTAAAAAATCACACCTTTAGTGAAACCAGCGCAACTTCCTTGTGTAGCCCCGGCCTTTGTGCTCGATATTGACACAGCCCTATGCAGCTGGGCAGGGCAGGGAGATCGTATAAGAACCATCCCATGTGGCCATGCAGGGCTTAGCCGGCTTATGAGACGTTGGGTTTGGTGAGGCAAGAGCAGGAGCTGCACTTCCAATAGACTCCCTGGACTGAAATGGGTTACCTAGGGAGGAGTGGAATCTCCATCCTTAGAGGTTTTTAAGGCCTATCTTGACAAAGCCCTGGCTGGGATGATTTAGTTAGGGTTGGTTCTGCTTTGAGCAGGGGGCTGGACTAGATGACTTCCTGAGGTCTCTTCCAACCCTAATATTCTATGATTCTGTGATTCCGTGTGAGCAGGTAGATGAGGGGAAAGGAGGGGTGTTACTGATCCTGTGGCCATGCAGCCCTGCAGTGGGAGGAGGGAGGAGCTGGACCAGTCCAGCTGGAGCACCAGGAGCTGTAGGCACAAAGGCTCCCAGAGTTGTCAGGAGTGTAAGGGAAGCAGTCACACTGCTACCTCCATCCGGAGACCACAGTGTCCACCCACCTCCTTAGCCAGGCAGTTCTGTTTGTGATTTAGACCTAGGCTATGTCTACACTACCACTTATGTCAGCAAAATTTATGTTGCTCAGGGGTGTGAATATTCCAGCCCCTGAGCAACATAAGTTACAACAATATAAGTGCCAGTGTGGGCGCGAAGCTCTCCCACCAGCATAGCTACCACCGCTCATGGAGGTGGTTTAATTATGTCGACAGGAGAGTTCTTTCTTGTCGGCTTAAAGTGGCTACAGTAGAGATCTTACAGCAGTGCAGCTGCATCAGTACAGCTGCGCTACTGTAAGCTCCCTAGTGTAGACTTGACCTTAGAGCAGTGGTTTTCAAACTTTTTTTCTGGTGACCCAGTTGAAGAAAATTGTTGATGCCCGTGACCCAATGGAGCTGGGGTGAGGGGTTTGGGGTGCGGGAGAGGCTCAGAGCTGGGGCAGAAGGTTAGGGTGCGGGGGTGAAGGCTGCAGGGTGGGGCCAGGAATGAGAGTTTGGGGTGCAGGAAGGGTCTTTGGGGGGTGCTCAGGGCTGGGGCAGGGGATTGGGGCAGGGGCTTACCTCAGGCAGTTCCTGGTCAGCGGCGCAGCAGGGATGCAGAGGCAGGCTTCCTGCCTGTCCTGGCACCGCAGACTGTGCTGCACCCTGGAAGAAGCCAGCAGCAGGTCTGGCTCCTAGGCGGAGGCGCGCAAGGACTCCACGTGGCTCTCGCTCACAGGCACTGCCCTCCCAGTGGAGTGGGGAGCCAGTGCTTGGGGCGGGGTCAGCACGCGGAGCCCTGTGGCCCCCCTGCCAAGGAGCTGGACCTGCTGCTGGCTGCTTCCAGGGCACAGGGCAGTGTCAGAACAGGTAGGGACTAGCCTGCCTTAGCCGGGCAGCACTGTCAATGGGACTTTTAATGGCCCGTTCGGCAGTGCTGACCAGAGCCACCGTGACCCAGTACCTTACATTCCATGATCTAGTACTGGGCGACAACCCGCAGTTTGAAAACCACTGCCTTAGAGTATCATTTATGTAGCAATGAACAATATCATGAACTATTTAGATAACATGAGCTGTTTATAACAGCAGTATGCAGCATTGTTCATAGTATGGTAGTTTTAGATTTTCTATCATTAGATAAATTTAGATAACTTTCTATAGTATATGGAAATGTGTACTGTTTTCCAAGATGCTAAATTTATTAAATAGTTCACCATTAGGCTGCTAGCTTACCAACAAAAACCCCTGTTTTGCTGCCACTGATATTTTCCATCGCGACTCCTGCATCCTCCAGGGCTCTGTACGTGCATTCCAGGAGTAACTTTTGTTGAGGATCCATGCGCTCAGCTTCCACATCATTAATTCCAAACAGCTTGTTGTCAAATGTGTTAAATCTAAAAAATATAAACCAGGAAATGATATGATATATATACACAGCATACACTGCAGAGATTTTTTGTATATTCAGTTATTATTACATAATAAGCCAAACGTCTGTATATTTCCCCCCAAAAATCTCAATTAAAAAACAGCATGCTGGTAAAAGTACAAATTTTGTTCTTCTCCCTACGCAAAGTACCACCTCCAAAAATATTTTATCTTCACAAGAGTATAGCTACCAAATAGCCAAAGGAGTTCTTAAAACACAACTATATAAAGAAGTGAAATAAAGAATGGAAGAAAAAAAGATATTAAAAGTATTTTTTAAAGTTATACTGTACCACTACCCCAGACAAATAATATATCATTGTTAGGTTTTACAGTAGAGCTGGTTAGAAAAATGTCAATGATACTTTTCTCATCAGAATTTGCTGATTTGTCAAAATCAAAAAGGTTTCACAGTTTGATATCGATAAAGTTCTGATGGAATCCAGGAAGAGTATTCCCAATGTGCCCCACAGAATCAGGGGCAGCCAACTGCCTTGTTTTGTTTAGAAAAAAGCAAATGAAAACAGGCTGATTTTTCCAAATCAAAAAAATTTGAAATTTCAGATATTTTGAAATGTTGACATTTCCTGTGGAATGGAAATTCTACATTTCGACCAGCTCTGCTTATGAGCAAAGGGGCAGATTCTCAGATGGTGTAAACTGTGATGGCTCCATTGAAGCCAAAGCTATTCACTTCAGTGGGAACAGGATTAAGCTTTAACATATAATTCAAGAAAATTTGGCTAATGATTTTGGAACACAGAAACAGGCTTACTCATCAATAAGTGCAGCTTGTGTCGTGCATATTTTTCCTGGTTTGTTATCATCTGGATCATACCATTCTCTTGTATTAAATCTTTCTGGAGTTATTTCTACAGTACAGTTTCTGCCCTCCACCAGTACTTGCCAGAAATTGTCGATTCCTTCACCTGTTGCATGAAAAAAAAATTATAAACAGATTAAATATTTTAACAGCACATACTGAAATTGAAACTCTCATAGATCTACCTTATAAAAGTAAAATGTTACATTGTCTTTAAAAATAAAGTTACTAATGATAAGCAAATGAAAATTCCCAAGTTATAAGGAAATTAAAGATTTGCAGATGAATGGTGCTTCTGTGTTTCCTCAAATTCTGCGTGTTTTACAAAAAAACAAAACAACCCATACAAAATCCTAATTTTTTCTCCATTTTGAGATACATTGGAAAGTTTTTCCAAACCATTAAGGGCATCAGAGATAGTCACGTCTGCCATGACAGGTACAAGATATAAACTGGTCACAATTCAATATTTATCAGTGTGCACAAACTAACAGACTTCTGGCATAATAGTTTATGTAATCCCGGCCACTGTTGTGTTAACTTAACTGTAACTTCATTAAAGCAGTGGAGTTTACACACATGTAAAATTGTTGCAAGTTTGGCCTGTCATCTTTCATTGTAATGTAGAGTTTGTCCTTTTCAGAGGTCGGTTTCACCTGTCATACTCTAGGTTACCCTGCTTCGTATATTTCTATGAAAACAGGTGCTTGATCAGTGTTTTCCCCAGGAATTGAAATTAGGGGGGGGGGGGGGGGATTTTTGGGGGGGGGGGTGAGGGTCAATGAGGGATGAGACCGCGAGGGTGAAGGTGAGCTGTATGGCACCATAGTAAAAACTGAAAAATGTTTCATGACCATTTTACTAGATTTAACTCATGTTTTAAAATCATCACACAAATTAACAGTTGGCTACTCAAGCCTTCTATGAAGCACTAAATCTTCCTTTTTAGTTTCTTGTTATAATTTTGCACACAACTCTGTTAATGAACTTCTTGAATGCAATGCATTCATCTTTGGTGGCTTCTCGTGTGTCCGGAACTTCCATTCTTCAGTTGATATGCTCATTAGTTCATTCACGTGATCAGGCAGAAGGCGACTTCTTTCAGAACACAAAATTCTAATCAATGATGAAAAAGAACGCTCAACTGTATCTGTTGTGACTGGGAGTAGAAAGAGATGAATTCCTACTTCTTTCATCCCAGGAAACATAGCATAAAGATCGGGTTGAGCCACTAGTGATGATAAAAAAGAAGTTGAAGTCAAATCTTCATTCATTCATCATCTGATATTCCACACTGTCTACAAATTCTCTATTCTGTCCTGAGCACATGGCAGCCCATTGCTGGTAATACCTCACTCCACTCAACTGTCGGTGTTTTATAGGACAGGGATCTATAAAGGTTACGTAGAGGTTGAGTAGAATCTAGAAATCGCTGTTGTAGATTTTTAAGAATCAAGTCTGTGTACTTTTTCAGTTGTCTTAACAAACACTTCTTGTTCTCTTCACTTAAGGATTCAATATAAATACCTTCATTAGTCAACTTCTGAACTGAAGTCTTTGCTTCTTCCAGTACTTTTTCAATGGACAGTTCTCTGACTGATCCAAATGTAGCTTCTATTGCTGGACAAAGATCTACTACTGTTGTAGCAGATGCCTGGATGGCATTGTTTAATGACCCAAGTGGTTTCAACGGTAGACTTACAAGAGAGAGAATGGCAATAGACTTCTCTGAATGTAGTAGCAAAAGTAATCCACCAGCCTCACTACTTAGATCCATCCCATCTTGGTAGATACTTTCCAATGCCAGTAATAACGGCTGGAGTAATTTTAAGACAACAGCCAAGGATCACTCATGAGAAAGCCAGAGGATTTTCCCAGGTTGGACTAATTTGAACTTCAGTCCCAGTGTATCTTCTATATTTTCCAAAGATATTTAGTCTTTTTGGACTCTTGCTGAAAAAAGAACATAATGAAGACATTACATGTATAGCTTTTTTAATGTCTTTTGAAGAGTCTGCAGCTCAAACTAGCGCTAGTTGGAGTAGATGGCCTCTGCAGTGTGTATAGGAGAGATTAGGGTTACACTTTTCTCTGAGCAAAGCTTGTACTTTACCATGTCTTCCAGAGAAGTTTGCAGCTCCATCAAATGCACAAGCAGCCATCTGTTTGGTCCAATTGACAAGCATTTAACTCTTCTAAGATGTGGGTTGTCACAGATGCAGCTGATGTGTCTTCTATAACTTGAACATCTAGAAATGCATCTATTGGCCTAACACTGACATCAAGATAACATACACAATGACTTAATACTTGATGCCCATTTGCATCGGTGCATTCATCAGCCATGTATGCAAATTTTTTGAATGTGTTGAGAGAGTTCTTCACTTTTTCAACTGTTGAGTCTTTCACTGTTGCACAACATGCTTTTAGCCAGTCAGTTGAGTTTCTTGCAGAAAGATAGTGAGCATTTGCTGGTCTTGTTCAGAACCAGTGTTCAACTTCAGGATGAACAAGTGACAATGCACTTAACATTGTCCTCCAGTTTATAGTGTGTGGTATCTCTTGCTTAAATAGAAAGTATGATGCCACAGCCATGTTTCTTCGCATGAACTATGTTGTGTCTCCAGCATTCTTAACAGCCTCATTAACACTCACCGGTGTTGTCCTTGGTCAGTGGAGACTCAGAGTTCAGAGGTGCTTTCACATGAGTTCACCTCCCAGGTCGGGAGGCAAGAAGGCACCTTGCTCATTTCTTCAGCTGCTCACTGTTCGCTCTGGCCACTTTTGTTTGTTGTGTCACCATTCACTCTGAACTTTAGGGTACAGATGTGGGGACCTGCATGAATGACACCCCCCCCCCCCCGCAGCTTATTTACCAGCTTAGGTTACAGTAGCTGCCACCACCAAGTGTTTTAAATATTTAGGGGTAGTCACTTGGAACTCTGCCTTTCCCCCAAAATTTCCCAAGTCCTTACACCCCTTTTCCTGGGTAGACCTGAGAGAATTGAGAGAAGGACCAATAAGGGGACAAGATAGTTTCAAAGAGGGAGGGGGATGGAGTCTTTGTCTGTTCAGTGTGTGCTTTTGCCGGACAGGGAGAAGGAACCATCCCACTCCTAACAGGATTGTGAGTAATTAGAGAAGGAATGCATTGAATTACTTTTATTTCTATTTGTAATTTCTTTTGCAAAACAGAGGGAGAATCAAACTGGGTTTCTGTGTAACTTTAAAGTTTTGCCCAGAGGGAATTCCTCTGTGTTTTGAATCTGTTGTCTGTGAGATTATCTTGCTTTCTTATCTCACAGAGGTATTCCTTTCACTTTTTTTTTCTTTTATTAAAAGTCTTCTTTTAAGAACCTGATTGATTTTTCATTGTTTTTAGATCCAAGGGTTTTGGCTCTGTGTTCACCAGGAATTGGTGAGGGAACACTCTCAAGTCTACCCAGGAAAAGGGGTGTAAGGACTTGCGGGGGGGACAATTAGTCTCAAAAGTGCCCAGGAAAGGGGAGGTTAAGGATTTGGGAAATATTTGGGGAAAGGCATAGTTCCAAGTGACTACCCCTAAATATTTAAAACACTTGGTGGTGGTAGCTACTGTAACCTAAGCTGGTAAATAAGCTTAGGGGGGGTCGTTCATGCAGGTCCCCACATCTGTACCCTAAAGTTCAGAGGAGGGAATAAACCTTGACAGGTAAAAGAGGAATTAACCCTTAACTGTCTGTTTATGACAGCTCTGTTGCCAATGGCCCTGCGCCACCACCTTCTGCTGCCACCTGCCACTGTGACCACTGCGAGTTGGTCTATTGAGGTTCCACCCAGCTCTCAGTGATTTCAGCTGAGCTCTCTGTGGGGAAACCTCACTGCTAGTGCAGACTGGGCCATCTCTTCCACAGAAACACTGTCCCACAGCAGGTCTAAGCACTTAGACCTGATTATCAGTGATTTCAGCTGCAGTGGTCACTTAACAAAACAAGAGACTATCTATGGAGCCTAATCAGCTCTTTCTTTAAACAGTGGAGAGGAGCAGGTCAAATAGTACTTGCGACTCAGGCAGACCATCAAGCAAAACACCTGTCCCCACCCTCTCTCTTGATGCCTTCAATCAGCACAGGCTAAGTACAGTTCTTCTGCCCTTTACTCATACAATAAGAATAACAACATTTCATTACCCCTCACCCCCCCCCACACATTCAAGTGATCTGTAACCCAACCCAAGCCAAAATCTATTACTTGGGCAACACAGCTCTGTTTGCTGGATACCTAGGTAGATTAGGTGTGAATGTAAATACAATCTGGCCCTGAAGCCTTTCCCCGCCCAGCCGCCAGCTCATCACTAGCTGTCAGGGGGAGCTCATTTAGACTTTGCTTACAAATCATAATTTGAAATTATTAGGTTGGCCAACATCACCAAAATGAATGCACTGACGTTGTCATAAAAACAACAGCTGTATAAGGAAGCTAGTCTATGTTCATACTTTTCAAATCTATTATACTTTTTCAGATACATGTATTTTATCATACACTTTATATGCTTTTAAAGTGTGTATTAATGTTTCAATTTAAATTCGAATGTTCAAACAATCACTAAATTGGCAACACTGCATGTAAGTAGTTCCCAAAACTGGTTGGGGAAATTCAGGGGGGTGTACACCTCCCCTCCCCCCGTAGGGGGGGGTGTAGGTAAATCCCTGTGCTTGACGTTTATTGGGGGTAGAGTTTGAGTTTTATCTTCCCAGAGATAGAGATGCAGTTGTGTAGGCATAATCAGTGAAGGGGTTGGTTATCTTTTCAGTTCCTGCATGGTGCTTTTCTTCTGTTGAGGATTAATAAAATGATTGGCTGCACTGATAGTGAAACCTAGAGTGACATTTCCCATTAGAAGACTGTTATCAGTTACTTATAACTTTGACCATGTTGTTTTGTCCATCAGGCCACTGGTGTGCTGAGACCACAGTCAAACATCCTGACCAATACTATCTGTCTGTTTCTTTCTATTCCCCATCTGTCTGTCTGTCTGTATCCATATGTTGTCTTATACTTAGTTTGTAACCTCCTTGGGACAGGGACTGCCTTTTTGTGCTGTGTTTGTGTAGCACCTACCACAGTGGGATCTTGGTCCATGACTAGGGCTCCTAGGTGCTATGGTAATAAATACATAATAATAATATTAAATCTTACAGCTGTTTCCATGAGAAGCTCTTGCACCTGACCACAATGCTTTGGAGAAAGGACTTGAAACTCGGCACCAGAGTTTCTCTGGAATCAGGGATGTGCTTTTTCCCATCCCTGTGAAAATCTGCCCAAACTTGACCAAGTTATGAGCTTTTGAAAAATCTCAGTTTGCACGTGCTCAGTAGAGGGTTGTTAGAGCTGGTGACTGAGCATGCTCCTTCCACAAGATGCAAGGATGAGCAGGACTTTTCCTGCAATTGCTGCTTATGGCTGCTAAAGACCTGTAAAGAGACTATCTTTAATGTGTGCTCAATTCTCCCATTTCTGGTGCTCAGGCAGCAAGGAGAAAGAGAAACAAAAAGAGACTAACTTGAATGCAGAGGGATAAGGGATGGGAAGTGGGTGGGGAGAGGAAGAGATGCAGAGCAGGGAGGCAAGGGATTTAGCAGCTGGAGCTGTGAGTGGAGGGGGACAGAAAATGAGGGAAAAAGGAAGAAAAGGGGGGAGCAAGAGCCAGAGGTGGAAGGATAGGAGTAGGAGGGAAAAAACAGCAGGAGTTGAACAGATGGGGGACATGCAGGAGCCAGGGAGATAACAAAAGGGGAGGAGATAGATGACAAACTAGGGTTATAGGATTAGGACAGGACAAGGAGAAACTGGCTGCGGGGAGAAAGGTCCATAATCACTAGCGAATGCTCCCCTACAGAAGCTGAATTTGAACCTATTGCTCCTGAGTCTCAACCTTACTTTGCTGTCTAGCAAATAGTTGTGAAACCCACTGGCAAAGTGTGTATGTCTCATTCTCCTGTAATGGCAGGTCCACCTAGAAGATTAGTTCTCTCAGGTACTTCATTAACTTAACTGGTGGAGGACTGTGCTGTGGAACTTAAGATCCCTGCCCTGATGATAATCCACGTGGGGGTCAGGATGGTTCCACCTGATGACATTTTTGTTTTTTTTCATTTTGTAAGTATTTTTTTTAAAAAGTGTGTTTTTTAAAATGTAAATTCCTATCTTCATTAAAAGAACATTAAGGTTGTAAAGGCAAGTGCTCAAAATGTTAGGAAATGCCAGAATTAAGGTTCCCTATGCAATCTTAATGTATCTCCTGTGTGTGTACGTATTACCATATGGTCTTTAAGTACCTGATCATATACTATTTTTCCATAGTACCCCTGCCTCATTCAGTGCACAGGACAGTGTAACATAGTAGCTTGTCCCCAGCCCAGGAAGGACACTCTGCCACATGCAAAGTCTCTTTCCAGGCACAGTTTTATCTTCCAAACATAGGCAAAACACAAAAGCCAGTTCCTCAGCCTATCCCAAGTGACAGTGTAACCCACACACCTTCTGGGTGTGGTATTCTGTCCCATCTAGTGGCACCAAGACCACTTAGAGAGAGAGAGAGAGAGAGAGAGAGAGATTGAAAATTAGTCCACTCTACTGCCTTTGCTAAGAGCCAGCTGGCTTTTAGCTCATGCATTAGAAGCTCCTGCACTAAGCTCTAGAGGTCCCCAGTTCAATCCTGCCCACTGATGAGCTAACTAGGATCCAATTTTCAGAAGTGCTGAGCACTCTCATCTGCAACTGAAGTCAATGGCTGTGCTCTGAACATAGAAAGTGCTATTAAATGCTAAGTACTCTGAAAAATCAGTGTATCTCAAATTGGGTAATTTTGTGTCCCAATATTAGCTGAGACTTTTGACATTCTGGCTTTAATTTCTATGCCTTATTTCTCCATGAATATAATGGGGATAATAATATGTCCTCCCATGACTCATTCATGTTTGTAAAGAACTAAGATACTATGAGAGCATCACAGAAAAGCCCAGGACAAAAATAATAATTCTACATTCAAGGCAGGTTTGGGTGGTGTGCAGTAAGTAGTGCAGGAGGTCATACACTGAATGATGAGGACAATAAAAATATTAGAAAGCTACCCATTCAGTGAGTTTGGTCGTCTTGTGCACTGAATGAGGCAGGGTGCTCTGAGGAAAATAGTATGTGATCATATAATTAAACACCGTATTGTAATGCATACACACAATGGGACCAAATTAAGGCTGCACAGACAACCTTATTTCCTAACAGCTGAGTGTTTGACATTGCTACTTTAATTGTCTTTTACATAGTTTGTTTGGATGTAATTATATATGAAATATAAGGAAACAGGAATTGGTGTGGGAGTGTATGTGTGTGTTTTTTATATATATATTTATATTTGAGGGCTGTCAATTAATCACAGTTAACTCATGCGATTAACTCAAAAAAAATAAATCCTGATTAATCACAGCTTTAATCGCACTCTTAAACAATAGAATACCAACTGAAATTTATTAAATATTTTTGGATGTTTTTCTACATTTTCAAATATATTGATTTCAATTACAACACAGAATACAAAGTGTACAGTGCTCACTTTATATTATTTTTATTACAAATGTTTGCACTGTAAAAGTGATAAAAGAAATAGTATTTTTCAGTTCACCTCATACAGTACTGTGGTGCAATCTCTTTATCATGAAAGTGCAACTTACAAATGTAGATTTTTTTTGTTACAAAACTACACTCAAAAACAAAACAATGTAAAACTTTAAAGCCAACTAGTCCACTCAGCCTTACTTCTTGTTCAGCCAGTTGCTAAGAGAAACAAGTTTGTTTACATTTACGGGAGATAATGCTGCCCACTTCTTATTTACAATGTCACCTGAAAGTGAGAAAAGGGGTTCGCCTGGCATTTTTGTAGCCAGCATTGCAAGGTATTTATGTGCCAGATATGCTAAACATTTGTACGCCCCTTCATGCTTCCAGAGGACATGCTTCCATGCTGATGACGCTTGTTGAAAAAAATAATGCATTAATTAAATTTGTGACTGAACCCCTTGCAGGAGAATTGTATGTCTCCTGCTCGGTTTTACCCACATTCTGCCATATATTGCATGTTATAGCAGTCTTGGATGATCACCCAACATATGTGGTTTGTTTTAAGAACACTTTCACTGCGGAATTGACAAAACACAAAGAAGTTACCAATGTGAAATTTCTAAAGATATAGTACATGACCCAAGGTTTAAGAATCTGAAGTGCCATCCAAAATCTGAGAGGGACGAGGTGTGGCGCATGAATTCAGAAATCTAAAAAGACCAACACTCTGATGCAGAAACTACAGAACCCGAACCACCAAAAAAGAAAATCAACCATCTGCTGGTGGCATCTGACTCAGATGATGAACATGAACATGTGTCAGTCTGTACTGCTTTGGATTGTAATCAAGCAGAACCTGTCATCAGCATGTACACATATCTTCTGAAATGGTGGTTGACGCATGAAGGGACATATGAATCTTTAGCACATCTTGCATGTAAATATCTACAACAGTGCCATGTGAACGCCTTCTGACTTTTTGGTGACATTGTAAACAAGAAGCGGACAGCATTATCGCCCGCAAATGTGAATACACTTGTTTGTCTGAGCGATTGGCTGAACAACAAGTAGGATTGAGTGCACTTGTAGGCTCTAAAGTTTTACATTGTTTTATTTTTGAATGCAGTTATTTTTGTACATAATTCTACATTTGTAAGTTGCACTTTCATGATAAAGAGATTGCACTACAGTACTTGTAATGGGGGAATTGAAAAATACTATTTCTTTTGCTTTTTACAGTGCAAATATTGTAATAAAAAATAAATATAAAGTGAGCACTGTACACTTTGTATTCTGTGCTACAATTGAAATCAATACATTTGAAAATTTAGAAAACATCCAGAAAATTTAAATAAATGGTATTCTATTATTGTTTAACAGTGTAATTAATTGTGATTAATTTATTTAATCGTGCAATTAATTGTGACTAATTTTTAATCGCTTGACAGCCCTAATATATATATAAAATCAAGAGAGGAAATAGAGATACAAAGAATTTACTTAGGGCTTGTCTATGTGGCAAGTTGCTGCAATGCAAGCCAGAATATAAATCGACAGTGCATCAGTTTGTCAAGTGGTAATGTCTGATGTAGACACTGCTAGAGTGCAGTGAAACTCCTGGAGTGCAGCTGCACAGTAACTTGCTATGTAGACAAATCCTTAGATTGTAAACTCTTTGGGGAAGGGATCCTCAAGTCACTATATGCATGTATGGTGCTAGCGCAAAGGGGCCCCCAACAGGGCTTGGGCCTCTAGGTGCTACCACAATACAAATAATAAAATAATAAATATTAATTTTCAGAATGTTTGTTCAATTTTGGGGGAAAACATTAATGTACTGGAGTTGTATCTTGGAAAGAAAGCTTCCTACTCATCAAAGGCCCTATTCAGCTCCCACTGAAGTCAATGGGACTCCAGCGGCAGATGGATCAGGCAGCAGGATGATATGTGAATGTGAAAGACAAGATATTGGAAAAAATCTGATGGTGGAGGAGGAGGAGGAAAAGCTATCTACCTGGAGTTGTCATTTTGAACATGCTTTTTATTTGCATGACTCTATAATAAAAGGGACACATTTTTTCCCGATTTACACCAATGTGCAACCTCAACCATAGTAAAATTTGGCCCAGTGCTTTTTGTTTTCCAAAACCAGATTTTTAAGCCTGATTCTTTGGCATGGGTTATGTATGTTTGTTTATCCAGTATCTAATTGTTGTGGCTGTGGTTATAATTCAGGGTCCCATAACAGTATGCACCAATGCTTGCCCTTTGAAGGGAAAATGACTAGTTTGCATGTGCCATATGGGAAATACAACCCAGAGCTACTCGAGGAACGATCTATGGGTAATAATAATAATAATAATTAATAATAATACCAAAAAGATAACTGGTGTTTTAAAAAGAAAATCCTGTTTTTAAAATGTATGCAAGCACATAAATCTGGTGTCGTCCATAAAGCTCTACCACAGCTCAAGTTACCAGAAGAGTTTGTATATGAGAGAGAATAATGTCAAGCCGTGATAATATGTGATAAAACAGCCACGTTATCTGAAAGCTGACACATACTTCTTGATTACTACTGCATGACCTTGTCTAGTAGTCCACACAGATCTCAGATTTTCAGGAGTATTTTTGTTCCTATAACAGCAACAGGACGACACCACCACATTCTTTTCATTTAGCAACTTGGGGCAAAATGCAGACCTAGGGTAAAGAATGGATCTTAATGGGGTTGAACTTGCTGGTCATGTTCTTTGAATGCTAGAAAGTCGACTCCCAAAGCAGATTATGTTCTCACAATTGAGCCATGGCCAAAGATCAAGGGGAAGGCAAAAAAAGCACTTCAAAGATACCCTCAAAGCCAACATGAAGAAGTGCAATATTGACATAAACTCATGGGAAACCCAAGCCCTTGATTGACCAAAATGCCAAAGGACTTTGTGGCAAGGATGCCAGTATTTTGAGATCCAACAGAGACAACTGGAAACAGAGAAACAGGAAAGGAGGAAGGAATGTTCTGCAGCCCAACTTAACAATCCAGATCCACCCCTTCCATTGGGAAATGTCTGCCTCAACTATGGCAAGGTCTATGGATCCTGGATAGGTCTCATTAGTCACCTGTAGATGTACCAGCAATAACTGGCTATCGTTTTATTGGAAGAAAATCATCCTTGAACGCCAAGAGATCACCAACACACGTAAAACCTGCTTACCTCAGGCTTCAATATGGCCTGTAGCCTAGAAAAGAACCCACCTATTAGTCCATGTGAACTGTTGTATGCAGTATCATTGCAGCTGTGTTCGTCCCAGGATATTAAAAGACAAAGTGGGTGAGGTAATGTATTTTATTGGACCAACTTCTGTTGGCGAGAGAGACTAGCTTTCACAGAGCACTTCTTCAGGTCTGAGACGTGAACTCAGAAGGTATGTCTACACTGCAATGTAAGCCCAGTTTTGAACTTAGGCTCAAGCCTAACTCCCCCTTCCATCTACATGCAAATTTTGCTGACCCAGAGTCCCAGGATTCCCTGGGAGTGGACAGTCTGAGCCTGAGTCAAGCTGGGACCTAAGGTCCAAGCCCTGTTGCTCTGCAGTATACATAGCTCGACTGGACTTGTGCTCTGCGAGTCCACCAAAAGTATTTCATGGTCCCACAAGTTGACTGTCTTGTCCTCTGGACAGTCAAGTTTGGTGGACAAGCAAGTTTTCCCACACTGCACTAAGAACAAAAGCTAGAATGGCCACATTTTATCAGGTTGCTAGAAAATCTAGGATATGAGTGGTTGGACTCAGGCCTGCATAATGCAGTGTAGATGCTGGAGCCCCAGGTTCGGACCCAGGGTTCAATAATTCCTAACCTGAGGTTACAAATGAGTGTAAAGGCTCAGACTCTAAGTTAACAAACCCAGGGTATGTTAACCCTGGGATTACATGTCTGGTAGACATAATAGAGTGCCATAGCTAAATACAAGCCCTATGAGCAGAGGTGTTAACTGCTCACTGCACCTTGAATGATCCCTTAAAATATGTGTTAACTACTTATGCTAAACAATTGGTTTCTCCTTGTATTTTGCTGTGACACTCCCGAAGAAGAGCTCTGAACTCAAAAACTTGAATCTCTCACCAACAAAAGTTGGTCCAATAAAAGATATTACCTCACCCATCTTGGCTCTCTTATGTGAACTGTTGACAGTCATGTTAAATACTTCATGATTTTTACAAGCTTTTCGTAAATAACATTTTGAGTTAGCTTTGCTCTAAATCTCCAAGCAATGAAAAACCGCCTCACGTGGTCCTATGTGAAGAAGCAATTAGCAAAAATTGGGTCCCGCCAAGCCAGGAGCACAGAGCGGAATGTGTAGTCACAGAGGTTAATGCTTTGAGCCTAATCAAAGCCAAATACAGTCAATCAGAGGATTGCTAATAACTTCAGTGGGCTTTGGATCAAGCCCTTTATTTGTCATAAGCAGTGACACAATCAGTCCCACTACTTCCTGGAGCAGTGACACTTAGGCCATGGCTACACTCAAAACTTCAAAGCTCTGCTGCGGGAGCGCTCCCGCGGCAGTGCTTTGAAGTGCGAGTGTGGTCACGTGCCAGCACGCTGCAGATACCCACGAGGGGATTAAGTTACAGCACTGGGAGCACGGCTTTACAGCGCTGTAACTTGCTGAGCTCAGGGGGGTGTTTTTTAACCCCCTTGAGCGAGAAAGTTGCAGCGCTGTAAAGCACCAGTGTAGACAAGCCCTTAGTGTATCAACTCCTAAATGTCTTCTCTGAACTTTAAAACATATGAAGTGTTTCAAATCTAATCCCAGATCCTTATTTTATAGTTTGAACCCATAAATGAAAGAGCTAATGATGCAGTCTCTTCCCTATGACATTACTACATATTGCACAGTAGCGCAAACTTCCTATAGATCTCTTATCACATAGTAAAACAAATGATTGAATGACAGCACTTTTTGATACTCTGTCTGTATGGTGATTTGTATTTATCCAAAACTTACCTCCAGGAAAATTGCATCCTATCCCCACTATGGCAATTTCATCACCAGTCGCCGTCATTTTTTCAAATTTTTTCTTGAGCTGCAAAATACACTTTTATTGTCACATAATTCAAATGAAAGTATATGTTTAGTTAAAAAAATTCTTACAGAAGGTGAACTTTCCACAAGCACACACATCCAGGCAAAGTTAATCTTGAGTACTCTATGTAAATTGTGGGGAATTAACCAGTGATGAGCTGCCAAAATCTTAATAACCGGTTCCCTACTCCTCACCCCACGAGGGGGTCGTGGCCTGCCCCCCGGGACTCCTGCCCCATCAACCCCCCGCTTTCCTTGACGCCCTCCCCAGGAACCCCTGCCCCATCCACCCCCCTTCCCTGTCCCCTGACTGCCCCGCACTGCCCCATCCAACCCCTCCTCTCATTCCTGATGGCCCCCCGGGACCCCTGCCCCATCCAACCACCCCTTCTCTCTGTCCCCTGACTGCCCCTGGAACCCCTGCCCCTGAGTGCCTCCTACCGCCCCATCCAACCCCTGCTCCTTCCTGTCTGCCCCCCTGGGACCCTTGCCCCCATTCAATCCCCCTGTTCCCTGCCCTCTGACCACCCCAAC
Source organism: Trachemys scripta elegans (assembly GCF_013100865.1). Classification (NCBI taxonomy): domain Eukaryota; kingdom Metazoa; phylum Chordata; order Testudines; family Emydidae; genus Trachemys; species Trachemys scripta. The sequence continues at coordinate 32,019,813 of NC_048299.1, forward strand.
CCCTATCCACCCCTCCACCATCACACCAAACTCCCCTGCCCTCTATCCAACACCCCCTCCCTGTCCCTTACCACGCTGCCTGGAGGTGGCTCCCTTACTACACTGCTCGGCTGGAGCCGGGCTGGGGCTGCGCCGCTCGGCTGGAGCCACCCAGCTGGAGCCAGGCCGCCCCTCCGCTGCGCAGCACCTGGAGCCGGGCTGCGCCACCAGGCCGGAGCCGCACCGCTTGGCTGGAGCCAGGCCACGCTGCTCGGCTGGAGCCGCTGTGCAATGCCTCCCTGGAGACATCCTCGCGCCCCCCACCCCACCCCAGCTCACCTGTGCGAAGCCGCCACTTGCTTTTCAGCCCTCCCAGGCTTCCCGCACGAACAGCTGATTCGCGGGAAGCAGGGGAGGAGGAGGAGAAGCGGGGCAGAGCGTTCAGGGGAGGAAGCAGAGATGAACTGGAGGCAGAGGTGAACTGGGGCTGGGGGTGGGGAGATGCTGGAGCTTTACTTACCTGTTGTTAAATTTAGAAGCCCTTTTAGAACCGGTTGTCCCACATGGGTTCTAAAAGGGCTTCTAAATTTAACAACCGGTTCCCGCGAACCGGTGCGAACCGGCTTCAGCTCACCACTGGAATTAACACTCCTAAATAGCGACCAGATTGCTACTATCTCAGCCTTTTTGATATTAGCCTTTTTTAAACTCCATCACTCATATTCAGTGAGTGAGCCATTATAACCCCCAGATCCTTTTCAGCAGTCCTACTCCTAGCCAGTTATTCCCCATTTTGTAGTTGTGCATTAGATTTTTTTCTTCCCAAGTGTAATACTTTGCACTTATCTTTTTTGAATTTTCATCTTGTTGATTTCAGACCAATTCTCCAATTTGTCAAGGTGACTTTAAATTCTAATCCCATCCTCCAAAGTGTTAGCAACCCAATCATGTTGTGACAAATTACGAAGAGGTCATGTGACATAGTGAAACTCTATCACAGGCTAGAAAGGTGTTAATAGCCAATTAGTTATATCTATGGCAGCTGTGCCATAATTAACAGATTCAGAGGCCAAAAGAGACCACTGTGATTGTCTAGTCTGACCTCTTGTGTAACAAAGGCCACAGAACTTCCCCAAAATAATTCCTAAAGCATACCATTTAGAAAAGCATCCAATCTTGACTTCAAAATTACCAATGACCAACACGACCCTTAGTTAATTGTTCCACTGGTTAATTACCCTCACTGTTAAAAATGTATGCCTTATTGCCAGTCTGAATTTGTCTAGCTTCAACTTCCAGCCATTGGATCAAGTTATGGCTTTCTCTGCTAGATTGAAAATCCATTATTAAATATTTGTTCCCCATTTAGGTACCTTTAAACTGTGATCATGTCATCCCTTAACCTTCTGTTTATTAAGATCAATAGATTGAGCTCCCTAAGTCTAGCACTATAAGGCATATTTTCCAATTCTTTAATCATTCTCACAGCTCTTCTCTGAATCTTCTCCAATTTATCCACAACCTTCTTGAATTATGGACACCAGAACTGGATGCAGAATTCCAGCAGTGGTTGCACCAATGGCAAATACAGAGGTAAAATAGCCTCTCTACTCCTACTCAAGATTCCCCTATTTATGTATCCACAGATCACATTAGCCCTTTTTGCCATAGTTTAGGCACTGGGAGCTCATATTCAGATGATTATCCACTCCCCTCTTCCCCAGATCTTTTTCACAGTCACTGCTTCCCAGGATAGAATCCCCGATTCTGTAAGTATGGCACATATACTTCATTCTTATATGTATACATATACATTTAGCTGTACTAAAATGCATATTTGCTTGTGCCCAGATTGCCAGCAATCCAGAATCCTTTTTATCAGTGACCTATCCACATAATTATTTACCACTCCCCCAATTTTTGTATCATCTGCAAACTTTATCAGTGATGATCTTATGTTTTCTTCCAGGTCATTGATGAAAATATTAAATTGCATAGGCCAAAAACTGACACACACACACACACACACACACACACACACACCCCTGCAGGATGTGACTAGAAATACACCTGCTTCATAATGAATTCCCATTTACAATTATATTTTGAGACCTGTCAGTTAGCCAGTTTTTAATCTGTTTTATGTGTGCCATGGTAATTTTATATCATTCTAATTTTTTAATCAAAATGTCATGTGGTTCCAGGTCAAACACCTTACAGAAGTCTAAGTATATTACAGCAACACCATTATCTTTATCAACCAAATGTGTAGTCTCATTAAAAAGATATCAAGTTAATCTGACAGGATTTTTTTCCCCATAAACCCATGTTGATTGGCATTAATTGTATTACCTTCCTATAATTCTTTATTGATCAAGTCCCATATCAGTAAATCTACTATCTTGCCTGAGATCAATGTTAATTAGTTGCTTCTGAGGGCAGGTCTATGCTATCGTTTAAGTCGATCTAATTTATGTCACTCAGGGGTTTGAAAAAGCCACCCCCCTGAGCAATGCAAGTTACAGTGACCTAAGTACTGTTCACACAGTGCTATGTCAGCAGGAGATGTTCTCCCACCGACATAGCTGCCATACCTCTCACAGAGGTGGAGTAATTATGCTGACGGGCGAGTGTTCTCCTGTCAGCATAGAGCGTCTTCACCTGGTGTGCAACAGTGCAGTAACATTTCTCCCAGCAACATTACACCCTGATGTGAAGGGGTGCTTGGGTGGTGAGCATGCACCGTAACAGGTGGTAACTCCATTCATGCTGGAGTCAATAAAGGGCCATTATTCCTGCAAAAGTGGGTGGTGCTGGCTAAAAAGTGGACATGCCCAGGGAAACAGGAAAGAATGAGAATTCAACATTTCCCTTCAGAAGCAGCCACTGGTACATGCCCCATAATACACGGGCAAATATTAATGTTGTCTTTATTCCAATTCAGTGTAAGCACCACCAGAAAGTAGAGGAGGAAGCATTACCTACTTTCTGCTGATATGACTTTGTCTTTGGATGCAATCAATTGGGCTGATGTAGACAAGAATACTTTACACCACCTTTTGATGGCTTTGTTGAATTTGCCCTATTCCGTAGAAAACTTACCCTTTTTAGTCCTTACATTAGTGGTCATATTTTCAATGAGAGCTGCTGGGAGCAGATTTTAAAAATCTGTCCAGAAAAGGAAATTTGTTTTAACTGTTAACATTGAATTTTTAGTAAAAATATTAAGTAATGGTGACAGTCAAACTCCTGGGGTCAGATCCAGATTAACTTCACTGACTGCAATGGAGTTAGTCCAAACTGATACTCCTGTAACTGAGCTCAGACTCTGGACCTTAATGTTTTAGATCTGTTTTCAGTGATTTACAGTTACAGTTTCCAGTGTTTATTTCTCCAAATTTCAAAGCTGATTTTTGGCAAACTATTGCTCATTTGGGGATCATAGTCTGATATACTAACTCATGATGAGTAGTATCTTACTCCACATATAGATCCATTGACTACAGTGGTATAAAGATACTACCCAAACTTGAGGAAGGTGATCAGAATCTGGCCCTCTAGAAGTAAAAGTCAGTTTTTATTTGTGTCTTTAAAAAAATTGTTTTCTTTGAATTCTTAGAAAAATTGAAACCCCTACCCCCATGAAGCCTGGAAATACACTCCCACGAAGCTTGACAATCACAAAGTGATAAATGTTTCGGCTTATAGAATATTATATAAAAATCAGGCCTCAAATTTTTGATCCAGTTGAGTTATATCATTTTTAAGCTAAAGCTGGATAAACAGGTATATACACTAGCAAAAAGATATTATAACTGATTATTGTTGTTAAAGTAAAACTTAAGTAATATATAAACAATTGTGATGGAAAAATAACAGCCTTACAATCAAATATAACATATTTCAAACTATATAGTATATTTCTCTCTTTAAGGAGCTATATTGTTGTTACCTTGTTTCATTCCTTCTGAATGGTGCTAAATCCTGATTTTGTTTAAAGCTATTATATAGTCTTTTGAGGAGTTTCAAATTCCTCAAACATGACTTATGAGGAAAGATTGAAAGAATTGGGCATGTTTAGTCTTGAGAAAAAAAAAAAAAAAGACTGAGGGGAACCTGATAACAGTCTTCAATTATGGTAAAGCCTGTTATAATGATGACAGTGATCCATTGTTCTTTATATCCTGTTGGGTTGCACAAGAAGTAATTTGCTTAAGCCGCAGGAAGGCAGATTCAGGATGTGTATTAGGAAAAGCTTACTAATTATAAGCATAGTTAAGCACTGGAATAGGTTACCAAGGCAGGTTATGGAATCCCGATCACCAGAGCGGCTTTTTTAAGACTATGTTAGATGAACACATGTCAGGGATGGTCTTGATATTCTTACCACTTCTGCAGCATGGAAGACTGGACTAGATGACCTCTCGAGGTGCCTTCCATCCCTATAGTTCTATGAAATTCAATTAACTTCAATAAAATGGGGTGAAGAAATGTTAACATCCTTTAAAGAAGAGAAATCGGATGAATAACTGGCTTAGTCACTGATCCTGACTGAAGTTCAAACAATTTTTTATATGTGGTATATTGCTGAAGTGGTGAATATTGAGTATGTTTTACGTTAGTTAAAGTATCAGATTGCTGGAGTACAAAATGAAGTCCACATACCATCAAACAGTTCTTTTGCAGTTATCATTGTCCTAAAATAGGCGATATTATCCTCACATTAAACTAAGCAATGATGTGTTCTAAAGTTAAGAAATCAATTAAATGCATCTGTCTTTAAAGTAAATGGATTAAGGCTGTCCACCCTTTATCTCTATAACTCTCAGATATTATTTAAAGATACCATAACTTATCAAATGCACAGCATTTTGTGATGTCTAAAGAAAAAATCCTATATCAACTGACATATTTCACACTTGATTTTGAGGTTGCTATTCTTTACGTTCCAGTTGTTTTTAAATATGCAAATACAAAACTTTGTTAAAAGAGTAAAAAGTGGACAAGTTTTTAAGAGTCCAGCTTGCACCCAAATATAGTACTATGCTTTCTTTACAAAAAAAATCTACACCTTTAAAGAAAACAACAAGTATTGGAAAATCCAGACGCAAATGATGAAGGGATCCAGTCGGTTCCTCTCTGCTATATAATTCTTCATCACTTCCCCATCTGATTTTATACCACCCACCAAAACCTACCTTTGCACCTTGTTTTGATGTGAAGTGGAAATATGTTGTTGGATATATGTACTATTGAGTTTAGAAATTGTTAATTTAGGCCTTGATCTTATAATAAGACCATCTCCAAGAAGAGAAAATAGTAAAAATACTGCAAATATTTGAAGAAACAATTCATGTTACTACTGAAAACTTACAAAACTATAGCAAAATTTTGCTCTCAGTTACACTAGTATGAATCGGAGTAACTTCACTGTATTGCAGTGGAATTATTAGACTTATAACATGTAACTGATCAGAATTTGGGGTCACTAGTTTAAATAGTCTTGCAAATTACCATTTACAAGTAATTAATGCTACAGTGAAGTCCATGGGAGCTTTGTCATTGAATTAATTGAACACAGGATCAACCTGGCTGTGAACACCACTGTAACATAAACTGATGGTGATATCTATTACAGTGCTATCTGTGTGCTATGATTATATTTGTTTAGGGCTAAATTTTTACTGTACTTATCATGGTCTTATCTGTGTATGTTCACATGAATTCTAAAAGTGATAATGATTAATGGCTAATGAATATTCCAGGTAGTAGGACATTTAAACCAGACAGATGAGAGCTACTAGTGATAACAACTAAAAGCCCGATCCTGCTCTCTCTGGACTTCAGAAAAAGAAAGAAAATTAGCTAAAGCCTTTGAAATGTAAAATATTAAGTAGGACTTTCATTTTAACAAAATCCCTAGTTCACTTTTCCTTTAGCTGCAGAGGGACTTTTAGAAGGATAAAACCCTGTTTCAGAGTCTCTTAGATGGTAATAATTGTCCTTTTTGCGGAACACAGAAACAGTTCATTGGAATGGGCTGGAGCTGCTGTTGAAATTCGGTGGGCAGTGATCGATCCAGCAGGGGTCAATTTATCGCATCTAGACTAGACTAGATGCAATAAATCGATCCCTGAGCACTCTCCCGTCGACTCCCGTACTCCACCGCCGCGAGAGGCGCAGGCAGAGTCAACAGGGAGCGGTAACAGTCGACTCACCACAGTGAAGACACCGCGGTGAGTAGGTCTAAGTATGTCGACTTCAGCTATGTTATTCATGTAGCTGAAGTCACGTAACTTAGATCGATCCCCTCCCCACCCCCCAGTGTAGACCAGGCCCTAGAAGGCAAACACACACAAGCAGGAGAGAAAAGAAAAGCAAAATATAGCTTCTGTCTCTGATGTTAATTTTTCCTTACAACCTCACTGCTGGAAAGACACAGGCATGGCATACAGTCTTACTGTATGAGCATTGGACGGACTATTTAGGGCATTGCTTTTAGCTGCCTCTTTGGGTACAAGCTCACAGCAATGTTGCAAAATATACAGTCTTGGCTGGCTAAGCCACAGACTCTTTCAAACAGATGGCAAAAGCAGAGGGATAGAAAAGAAAGGAAATGAGTGGAAGAAGGAAAAGGATACATAGATTGGAGAGCAACAAAGTCTCACATTCCAGGTGGTATTAGAGATTCAGCTGGAGCCAGTGGAGGTGGTGGTATCATCTAGGTCCCACTCTCTGGCCCAGACTGGTCAAGATTTTTTTCACTATCAGGACAGTGAAGTCCTAACAGTGCTATGGTGGATCCCATGGTTCAAGGAGAGAACGGGAATGGCAGTCATGATGGTGAAGCTTGCTTCTTCTGGTCCATCTCTCAGCCAGCAGTTGTCATGCAGCTGCTAGCCAGTTTTGCCCCAAAAGTCTATAAGAACCTCAATAATAGCTCTTCTGCTCTTTAGTTTGCCCATTAACTAGGCCTAATTTCTGACACACCAATTTAGGTTCATTATTTCTGTCCTCACACTCTTTTGTGTACCAGGCATGATCTTAACAGTCCTTTCTGTTTAGACTAACTTAGTCTGTCTCCCTCTCCTGTCTTTTGTAGAGAGATGATTGTGCAAGATTATAATTTAGAGGGGCTCCCTCATAAGGACAGTATTATCAATATATGGATTTTGAGACATACCCTGGAAGCAGGGGTGGAGAACACAGTGCAGCTGTGCACAACAGACCACCACAGAAGCTCTTTAGCTTATTTTTAATAAAAGTTTGAGTCCTTTCTCATTCACTGGTTTGTTGTTAAATGAACCCCAAGATTATTACATGATGTCAGAAGTACTGAATGAGGAAGAGACTGCAGTAATTTTGAGGTTGACTCCTGTGTTTGAAACTGATAACAGAGCAAAGGGGAGCATGTGGAGCAGCAAACAGAGAAGAACAAAGCCTCTTGTATGTATTTTCTGAGTACAATAGTCACTTGATTATCTTAAGAAGGAACAAAAGCCAGAAATGGATGTGTTGCAATCCCCATCCAGTCTGCAATTGTCAGGCAATGTTGCAGACAACTGGAAAAAATTCCAGCGGTGATTTGAATTGTATTTAGCAGACATAGGGGCAGAGGAGAAAAATGATAAAGTGAAATCATCAGTCTTTTTGCATGTTGTTGGGGAAGAAGCGTTGGATATTTATAATATCCACAAGGTGCCACAAGTACTCCTGTTCTTTTTATAATAACTAAGTTTGAAGAAGGTGAAAGCGTGAAGTTAATTAATATACTGACTAAATCTGAAGAATATTGTATGCCAAAAAGGAATGAGATCTTTGAGAGAGACAATTTTTTTACTTGCATGCTTAAAACTGATGATACCACAGAGCAATATTTCACAGAATTAAGAAGACTCAGTAAAACCTGTGATTTTGGTAAGTTAACAGAGTCTCTGGTCAGAGAGAGAGTCATTTGTGGCATTAAAGACAATATGTTAAGAATGAGACTGCTCCATGAAGGAGATTTAACTTTAGAAATAGCTCTCCAGATATGCAGGGCAGCAGAAACTGTGAAAGCATAAGGCAAAGAGCTGAATTCACCAGAAGGGGTTATCCATGTACTAAGTACAAAAAATACAGCCAGAAAAGGTCAAATCAAAAAGTGGAAACATTTGCTATGAAAACCACTGCTAGAGGGGAGACTGGGTACAGACAGTTATGTGGAAGATGTGGATCACAGCATGACCCAAACAAGTGTTTTGCCTTTAGGAAACTGTCATAAATTTGAGAAAATGAATCATTTTGCAAAATGCTGCCGATCCCAAATGCCGAAAAGTCAAGTGCATTCAGTTGAAGACAGCCTGGTTGAAGAGTTTCACATAGACATGCTGGGATCAAGCAAACCTGATGAGAGGGACTGGACACTGCCTATGAAAGTGAATAAAACAAGTATTCCACTCAAACTTGACATAGGAGCTCAGGTTAATATTCTGTCCGATCAAGATTGTGAGAGACTGAAAATAAGACTAAAACTGGGACCAACAAAAATAAAAGTAACTGGTTATTCTGGAATAAATATAGCAGTGAAGGGGAGGTGCATTGCTAGTGTCAACCATAAAAACACCATGTACAGGCTCCTGTTCCAGTAGTGCCAATGGAGGTGATATCAATTTTAGGCCTGGCTGTCTCTGAAAAACTCAATCTAGTAAAATGGGTGCTCTCATTACAAGATCATACTGAACCTGGCTATGAGGCACTCATTCAGGAGCATGATGATCTGTTTCAAGGAATAAGTTACTTGCAGGGTGAACATACTGTTGACAGGTTTGGACCCTTTGGGGTGTCACCTGATGTGCTGAGATACCACTGAGTCTACCTGTTCTGCCAGCATGGGCCCCCTTTAACCTGTCTTGCTGAGCCAGGCTATTAAAGCCTCCTCTAACACACACACAGACAGGGCCACACCCAGCTGCAGATCAGCTCTGGGAAGACTCAGTTTAAGGGACTTGTTCCAGCACTCTGGTGCTCACTCCTTTTAAGGGGTACAAACCCAAAGGTTTTATGAAATTTGCCCCCTTCCTCAATGTGGAGAGAGGTGTGCACACTTTTTGCCTCCACCCCAGTTAGAAATTACAGAAACTGGGTTTAATAATAAACAAAACAAATTTTATTAACTATAAAAGGCAGATTTTAAGTGGTAAAAGGCATAACAAACAGAACAAAGCAGATTACTAAGCAAATAAAATCAAAACACACAAACTAAGCTAGTTTCACTAAAGAAATTGGTTACAAATAGTATTTCTCACCCTAGATATTGTTGCAGGCAGGTTGCAAAGTTTGTGTGGTTTAGCGTTCCAGTTATATTCCTTTTCAGACTGGACCCAACTCAGTCTGGAGTTCCCCCTGCCTTCCCTTCAGGTGGCTTTTGCAATCTTTCTTCTTGGGCAGACAGGCCATGGAGAGAAGGAGATCCTTTTGCCTTCCTCCACACCCTTAAATAGGATTCACATAAGGTGGGAATCCTTTGTTTCCCAAACTTGACACACACACAAACCCTCCCTTGGAAATTTACAAGAAGTATCAAGTGACAAGACCATCTGACCTCGTAGTGTCACAGTTACATCCCTGGACGCCTCCCTGGAGGGAGAGAGATTAGTATCTTCATAGTTTTGTTGTTCCTTCCTGATGGCTCATCAAATCTGGCCTGTCGTCTGGTGGGTGTCTTCCCAATACACACCCAGTTGTAATTGTTACATAGTTCATATTTCTATCTTTAGATAAAGAAATGATACAGGCATATGAATTGGATAATCACATTCAGTGAATCATAACCTTTCCAATGATAGACTCATAGACTCATAGATTTTAAGGTCAGAAGGGACCATTGTGATCATCTAGTCTGACCTCCTGGAAAATGCAGGACACAGAATCTCACCCACCCACTCCTGTAACAAACCACTTACCTATGCCTCAGTTATTGAAGTTCTCAAATCATGGTTTAAAGACCTCAAGGTGCAGAGAATCCTCCAGCAAGTGACCCATGCCCCACGCTGCAGAGGAAGGCGAAAAACCTCCAGGGCCTCTGCCAATCCGCCCTGGAGGAAAATTCCTTCCCGATCCCAAATATGGCAATCAGTTAAACCCTGAGCATGTGGGCAAGACTCACCAGCCAGCACCCAGGAAAGAATTCTCTGTAGTAACTCAGATCCCACCCCATCTAACATCCCATCACAGACCATTGGGCATATTTATCTGCTAATAATCAAAGATCAATTAATTGCCAAAATTAGGCTATCCCCTCCATAAACTTATCAAGCTTAGTCTTGAAGCCAGATATGTCTTTTGCCCACACTACTCCCCTGGGAAGGCTGTTCCAGAACTTCACTCCTCTAATGGTTAGAAACCTTCATCTAATTTCAAGTCTAAACTTCCTAATGTCCAGTTATATCCATTTGTTCTTGTGTCCACATTGGTACTAAGTTTAAATAATTCCTCTCCCTCCCTGATATTTATCCCTCTGATAAATTTATAAAGAGCAGTCATATCTCCCCTCAGCCTTCTTTTGGTTAGGCTAAACAAGCCAAGCTCTTTGAGTCTCCTTCCATAAGACAGGTTTTCCTTTCCTTGGATCATCCTAGTAGCCCTTCTCTGTACCTGTTCCAGTTTGAATTCATCCTTCTTAAACATGGGATACCAGAACTGCACACAATATTCCAGATGAGGTCTCACCAGTGCCTTCTATAACGGTACCAACACCTCCTTATCTTTACTGGAAATCCCAAGACCACATTAGCTTTTTTAACAGCCATATCACATTGGTGGCTCATAGTCATTCTGTGATCAACCAAATACTCCGAGGTCCTTCTCCTCCTCTGTTACTTCCAACTGATGTGTCCCCAATTTATAACCAAAATTCTTGTTATTAATCCCTAAATGCATGACCTTGCACTTTTCACTATTAAATTTCATCTTACTACTATTACTCCAGTTTGCAAGGTCATCAAGATCTTCCTGTATGATATCCCGGTCCTTCTCTGTATTAGCAATACCTCCCAGCTTTGTGTCATCCACAAACTTTATTAGCACAAATCTCCACTTTTTGTCCCAAGGTCAGTAATAAAAAGATTAAACAAGATTGGTCCCAAAACTGATCCCTGAGGAACTCTACTAGTAACCTCCTTCCAGCCTGACAGTTCACCTTTCAGTATGACCTGTTGTAGTCTCCCCTTTAACCAGTTCCTTATCCACCT